>NC_135860.1:14449659-14667159 GCF_031162955.1 Sander vitreus
GGTCACACATTAGCATGTATGTTAATTGTGTTCGTCCTCGAGCTGTCAGACGACTTTTCAGGTGTTATTTGAGCTTAAAGTCTCAGTAGCTGCCAGTTGAGAAACATTGTAGAAACACAGCACAGTCACTGTGAAATAATTGTAACGTTATTTAGTTTAAAATGGGCAATGATGAGAAGTCAACTGAGTGGCCTCAAGCTTCAGTAGGCTAAATGAATAGAGAATAGCTCACTAAAATGCTCCTTAGCTATCTACTATACACAACCATATTCCCTAAATGAGTCAGAGCTGAACTCATGCATTGATTAGTCAATACACATCAATTAACTGTTTAATGCAAAAAAAGCCAAACAATGGCTGGGTTCATCTTCTTTAATGTAGCTCTTCTGCTTTTCTTTGTTTTATATGATAATCAACTGAAAGTATGTGCATCTTGGACTGTTGGTCACATAAAACAATTCATTTGAATAAGTCACCTTTGAAAGATTCTGATTTTTCACTTTTCTCAGACTTTTTATAGACAAGACGATATATGAATAATACAAATAATTGTTAGTTGGAGCCTTGAAACTAAAGTCTATGAAAACGGTCCTGGTAGTGTCAGAGTCAAGCTAAATCTCTTCATGTTGTTGTAAATTGTCAGTGAAATAAGCTATATGTGTATATCAGTATACACACACACACACACACACACACACACACACACACACACAAATCTGTATACAGTCATGCAGCAAACTTACAGCTTTGCTCTACTATTTCTACTGTGTCAAGCATATCTATAGACACCGATCAGCAAAACACACCTCAGATGTGTTGAAAGTTCACTGTAAATGAGTGAAGGACAGACAGAATATTATGGACACTGACTCAAGGGTATGGGGGATGATTGAGGCGACTGAAAGCAGTGGGCTCAGTGCTCTTATCATGGTCAGCCACACCACTCAGACCAGCCGCCCCCTGACATGAAATTATATGATGGAAGTTATCTCCGCTGATGAAATGGAGCGGAAGAGAAGTTCCAACAGCTGATCCGAAAAAATGGTTGATTCAGACACATGCCAGGAGCCAGACAAACAAGACACTTGCACCTACACACACATAGCCTACACAAGCAAAAAACAACACAAATGGGAAAGACAGTCTGAGACACAATATGTCAGTCAAACCGAAGCATCTCGGCCATATCTATCACAACATTGACAGAATCCAAAATCCACTTGATTAAAATTGGATCTGTCCAATTCTGCTCAAACCGTATCAGTCACTGGTTAAAGCTTTCGTCATGATTGACGGTACAGCGTCACACTTGTGATTGTTGCAGCTTTACTTTGACAGGTGTGTGCGCTTGTGCACCTAGCCATACACTCACCCACAGACATACACAAGTAATTTTTTGTTAGCACAAAATGTTAGCACTGCTGATATTAGCCTTGAATTAGTCTTGTGATAGTTGGCTATTGACAAAAACAGAGAGGCAAGGTACTAAGCTGCTTAAAAGTTGTCAAGGCTGTTGACAGGACGTAATGTGTTTGTGTCTGTCCATATGAGGATGTGTTTGTCTTTATCTGATGTGTGTATTATATCTGTCTGTCTGCCGGTGTGGGGGTATGTTGAGTTGTGTGCGAGTGTGTTCTGGAAACAAACTGGAGGAGTTTGTTTTTGAGGTCGTAGCATGTGGTTGGCCGTCTCTACCTCTACACAATGGGACAGAGCCTCAGCTGCGTTTCCTCCTGCATTGCTCGCCGGAGTGCAACATGCTCAATGCTTGGTACATTATGTGAACCACAATCTGATTTAAAGTCCTGCCATTTACAATATTAAAAATGAGAAGAGAGTGTAGCTTGGGTTATTTACAAAAAGAACTTAACTCTCATATTTTTGGATTGGCTGGCGCTGATTGAAATATCATTAATAGTATGGATATGTTGTGTCATTTACTTTATCGTGGTCGATCTCTTTTTATGCAGAAGATTGCATTTTTTGAAGTCACCATCTTTTTGCAGATCAGGGCCCCTCCACCCATGTCTAGCCTTAGGTAACGTGTTGGGTGTGAGATTGAAGTTGTACCTCTACCAAGAAAGGTCACTTAGGGTTAATATCAGGTCTGGAGCAGACTTAATTCAGATTTCCTGGTCTGTCCCTGGTAGAGCTGTTATCACTGTTTTATGCTCTAGATTGTTCCTTAGACCGAATTCAGAGAATAATAAATCGCCGATAATATTACGATAACACTCAAGACACTGACATATTTAACTGCTCTGCAAATGCTGAGTGACATAACAATGCAAAGTAGGTAAAATTGGACATAAAACTATAACAAAAAAAAAAGCAGGGACTTGTAAACCTGTTTTGCACTGCAAGATCTGCTTAAATCTAAAAAGGTGTTAGCAGTATGTATGACTTAGACTTAGACTTCTCTTTATTTTTTGATCCTTTTGGGATGACTCCCGCAAGGAAATTAGATATCCAGCAGCAGATTTTAGCAGCATACAAAACACTCTTTAAATAAAGAGGTATAAAAAAAATACAGTATAAGAATAACAATAACAATAAACTTTTAGCTAAATATTTTTTTACAAAAAGTAAACAAACAGTAAACAACAATAAACTACAGATAAATAAAGATAAATATATAGATATATAGGACTGTGTATGGTACTGTGTTATTATTATACAGTTAATAAATAAATGACATTTAGCATAAATTAGCAGTTAAGAGCAGTTAGAGTGTCCAGGTATGTATGTGAGTAGATTATTAATTTATTGCACAGTGAATGAGTGAGTGGCTACCACTCCTTCCCTTCCTTCCTGTTCAGTTCTGTCCTCTTAACCTTTTTATTCTATTCTATTTCTTCCTCCCCCCCCCCCCCGAGTGAGGAATTGTAGAGTAAATGATGCAATGAATGAAACCGCCTCCATTCAGTTTTCTTTGAGTTGCGTTAATGTTAACGTCAACCTGGTAAAGGAAAGCCTGAGTAAGTAGAATAGGACTGGGTTTTAACGTAAGACATTTTTTTTATACTGTTGCCAATACAATACATGTCCTGTGGAATATGGAACAGATGCTTCTCCTTGATCGACTGTGGCTTGGATTGCACCTCATTTGTATGTTGTACTCATTTGACAAAAGTGTTATCCAAATGAATACATAGCATGTAAAATGTATACAAAACTGTACTTTTTTAGATACCTTGCTTTGAATAATGTAAACTCCAACCCTCTTTTTTTGTTCACAAAACAAGCCAAACGTCCTAAACACAGCTGTCTGTAATGTTTTAGCACAACCAGCCATACAGAAAGAGACACTGCTGAAATTAAATAGTATAAAATTGGCAAAGTTATGACCTAAATCAAGAAATACCTGATCATATGTAAACAAGACCTGACAGAGCATTCCCTGCTAGCCTTTGGCACTTGACAGTTTTAATACTCAATGCTACGGATGCGGTTTTATGACAAATAAACCGTTGAAGCAAGGGGGGAAGTTGTAAGTGGAGGCAGGCAGAGAGTAGCAGCAGGAAGGGAATGATGGAAGGAGATAGAGATGTGGGAGTGTGGTTAGAGGGGGTGGTGAAGGAGGCGGGGGTTGGCGCTACCCAAAATAGCCAGCTCACATGTTTGCTGTGTGCATGGTGAGCTATGAAACCAGCAGATAGGCCTCCTGCTGAATGCCTGTCTAATCTAATGTTCACCCTCACCCCTAATTTTTGAAAATTTGATTGCCATTTTGCTGTCTGTCTGTACGGGTGTGTGTGCACATCTTTTCCTATCAGAAAGGCTCTCCTTTGTCAGTTACACACCCACCCTCCCGCTGTTCCTTCTGTGCTCATTGTCTTCATCATTGTCTTTCTTGTCTCCGTAATGTGAACTGATGTTAAACAGCATCTCCGGCTCGCAGCAGTCCTGTAGGGAAAAGGTCAGTGACGAGGCTCGTCTACTCATCTACGCTCATCTTTTGGCCTAGTGTACACACACACACACACACACACACACACACACACACACACACACACACACACACACACACACACACACACACACATATACACAGACAGTATAAGAGCAGACAGCAGATATGGCCCTGCAGCGTGTGCATTAGATCCAAACAGAGCTCTGTCTCGGCCCGTCTCTGACTGTTTCATCTTGCATATACTGACTAGCTGCAGCTTCCACAGTTATTCCATCTACTGCATAGAAACAAAACGCACACTCGCTGACTCGCATTGAGCATGGCCAGACACAGACATCCTACACATGCGGCCCTTTCAGTTAATTCCTTTCATTCCACAGTGTGTTTCAACATGCACACTGGATTACTGCCCCTCTTTTCTTCTCTTACTTTCTGTCACTTTCTCCCACTCAGTCTCACTCTATCTCCGTCTTATGCCAATGTTGTGTGTCTGTGTGCCTAACCAACTGGGCCATTTATATGAAGAAGGTCCCATGACCCTCTCCACAGCTGATCCTGGGAGCAAAGCATGCTGGGAGTCAAGTAGCTGCAAGGGTGGCATTGGAGCGTGCTGTGATTGGCTCCTTCAGTTTTGTGTGTATGTGTGTACAGTATGCTGATGTGCAGTTTGGTGTTTTTAGGGTTACAGATTCACAGGCAGCCTGTGTTGGCCAATGGAATATATGGTAAGACATTCAAATGATACAAGCAACTAATCAAAAACACAGCTTGACACAGTGGCAAAGGCGTTGCGTTTTCTCACCACAATGTAATGTCAAAAACAAGAAAAAAAACTCATCTAATATGTAAATCAGTAGTTATAATAGTATTTAGAGATTGATGAGAGGTTTGAAAGATATAGATAAAAGTAAGTAAACTTTCTTGGAAGTAATCATTTGGCCCCTCTTGTCCTTAAGAGGGTTAAATATTGGAGTGTTAGTCAATGAAGTGTACAATTAGGGCTGCATGATTACAGCGACAATGCTGTAAATTAGGTTTTTAGATATTGTGAACCTGACTGCAGTTTTTAGAAGGGGTGTAATAATTCACAAAATTCAGTCTGATTCATTTTTTTTAAATATATCGTGAATTAAAGTCTTCTCGATTTTCAATCTTCTCAAATTCAACTTTATTAAATTAAGTTTAAGACTGAAATGAAAAAGTGGAGCTTTGTGTGACACATTTAGACTTTTAGGTTTCTTAGCAGCAGCAAAAACAGGAGTATTATTCAACAGATTCTGAACAAAACACAATATGTAATAAACTATACAGTATGATACATTATATTGTTGCACCCCTACATATGATATGAGAAAACAGAACTATTTTTACTACACCTTTGGCATCTTGTATGATTTAAAAGTTTCCCCCTGCAGCAGTCTAAAAGAAATATTTTAATATAGCTATGCCAGTATTCTACAATCATGTGAAACTGGAAACTAAAGCCTTGGTGTAATCATGCATGAGTAATTGTATAGCCATGTGTATGTAAACGTACTGTGGTTTGAGTGAGTTATTGTTAACTACACTCAGTTGCCAGTTTTATTAGGTACACCCAGTTAAAGCTAATGCAGTCTAATACAACAGTCCTGCAATAAATCCTCCCTTCATTAAGGTTGTTATGTTCAGTTTTAGTTTGAACTGTTTTAAATAGGTGTTGATTAAACGTAATGGTCATTTGTGGAGGCTGCAGTTTGTGGTGCTGTTGAAATGTATTTGTAATTGAAATTTATATCCTTCATGTTGGTAGAATTGTTTGCAGGATTGTTGCAGTAGACGGCATTAGTTTAAGTTGGATGTAACGTAATAAACAACCGAGTGAGTATTTTTAATATGAATTCCGGATATCACATACATGATTCACTTACTAAAATATATAAAGTTCTCAAAGAATACAAAATTATCTTTTTGTCAACCCTAAGCCACATTGTGTCATGTGTTTCACTGGTTACAGGCATGTTGTAGGCTATGGGTGGAGGGGGCTGTCTACACCAATCACCACCACTCACTGTGTGGTGTATGGTGATGGATGACACTACTTCTTTGCAGTTCTCTGATTTTGATCCTTCACACTCGACTACATGATGGCGTAGTGTGGTCAAACGTAGTACTGCAGTCACTGAATTTCAGGGTTTTATTTGAGGACTGCTTGCTATACATTCTGCTGTGTACCTTTTCCACTCCAAGGGTGATTTCTTCTGCTTTCTGCAACACCGCCTTGCCTTCTCATCAGACACGCTTGAATTTCTGGACCTGATCTGTGGGATCTCTGCTTTCTGTTTTCCTCTATAGAATCACTCAATTGTTATTGTGTTCGCCTGGTAATAACCTAGTCCTTTTCTCCTAGAGAGCGCTAGTAACATATGCTTATCATGTGAATGAAAATCTTTTTGTTTACGTTTTTTAATTTGTCCACTTTCATCAAGGTTATATAGAGTGACCTCATATCACACTCTGCACAGCCAATAGAGGGCAGGTGAACCCTCTTCCTCTGTCTGTCTCTATCCTCCCTCTCTCTTTTTCTCTCCCGCTTTCTCAGGTTACCAAACATGAATGAGGGAGGAGACTTGAATAGCCAACATGGTCAACCCTCCCCCCCACAAACACATGCACACACAAACCCCCCCCCACACACACACACACACACACACACACACACACACACACACTTCTTCGACATCTCCATCTCCCCTTGGAGTGTGTGCATTAATGTGCAGGGGCGCAGCGTCTTGCACATGTACACTGTTAAACGAGTCAGGCTGCAGAGAGGTGGGGGGAAGGGAAGGAAACAGGAAGGAGGTAGGATGGGAGAAAGGGAGGTGGGGAGGGCAGTGGCAGCAGCCGTGAGTGTGTGTGTGCAAGAGAGAGAGACTGTCAGAGAGAAAATGGGAGGCAGCATCACCCACCCAGACTGGGAGGAGGGGAGGGGAGAACAGACAGCGTGCCCGTCCCTCGAACAGACAGAGGTGAAAGGAAAGTGGGAATGAGAGACAGGCGCGAGGGGAGAAGAGGAGCACAATGAAGGAGTGCCATTGTCCATCCTGGCAGCACTGCCATTTCACCATCTGCTGAAAGAGAGAGAGAGAGAGAGAGAGGAGGGAAGTAAAGGAAAGAGGAGGCTCAGGCAGCCAAACGGAGGAGAGAATAGATGGAGAGGAGCTGCCGGCAGTGACTTTGTGAATTAATCGAGCGGAAGAGTGGATCAGAGGAGAAGCACGTTTTTCAGGGAGTGGACGGACGGAGAGCCAGAAAGAGGAAGGAGAGGACGGATGACCGGACAGTCTGAGGCTGTTTAAACATTAATGTGGTTCTCATGTGAATATGGAGTCTAGTTTTAGATGATTACCATGGATTATCAACTGTATGCTTTTTAAACCAAAAAAGGAACTATCTATGCTTTGCCATTCATTAAAAAAACTCTTAGGGAAATTGATTAGACTTTTGTTTTTTGTAAATATAGACTCTCTTTGTGACTTCTGATTTTCTATTCTCTATGAGCATACTCTGCAGGATGTTATACAATCATTATCTTTGTTAGCTGCTGCACAAGATATTCAGGTTTTAATGCAAGTTTTCTAAACACCAGTGTTGTGGTTAGTGTAGTTGTTGTTTATACTGTTATTAGGAAAGTGATTATTGCTCTCTTGAAATAATATCAGACAGTTTTAAATGCCCTAGTTGGAGTCAGTGCATGCAGCCAACATGGGATGTCAACATTGATTGGGTTTTATGGCTGGCGAGACGCCGGTCAAACTTTGATCATTTCCTGAAACCTATTGATCTTTCTAGGAGTCTTTAGTTTATTCGCCTGTTGGCTGAAAACAAAGCTCTAATGTGGAGCCTTTGATGCAGCAACTAATTGCTGTCATGTGATTTGACAAAGCAGTTTTGTCTCTTTGTCTGAAGATTTCTGCGGTTGTCAGGACTTCTCGGTATATATCCTCCGCAGGCATCTCTTTTAATGTCTGTTGCCATAGCAACGGGCAGTAACTGCAGACAGAACCAGATGTAAAATTCTTTTACCTTGTTTGATCTTTTCAAACCGGTGCTGTTCTATTAGGTAATTGTTAATTTAGTTTAGTAGGTAATTTAGTAGATAAGCAGCGGTAGACTTGACAAGTCTATGGTTGTTTGCAGTTTTTAGACTTTCTTTCTTTCTTTGTCTATGCGGAGCGCGGCAGTCTCCGAGAATCAGGGTTGTTTCAGGTCACCTGTCTCCCCCTCCCCATTCTGTTTTACTCTAGTGCGAGTCAGCGCAGCCCCGCTTGTCCTGATCCCACCTTTATCAACTACCATCTTCATCAGTCAAGCTGATGTGCCATTATCAGGAATGACTGGATAAATGAGATAATCATACTAGTTTCACTTGTACATATCACTCTGTGCAGGTGGTCGGCCTCAAGGCCATTACTCACTGATCATTAGGTGTGCTATGTTTGTGGACTGTCCGGTCCTTTTACTGTCTGTGTGTAGGTGACTCAGGATTTATTCTCATGTAGAGGGTCCTTTCCTCTGCAGTCACCTGACCTACACTGTGTTCTGTGCACTAAAACATCCTCGGACAGGACGAGGGTTAACTCTGCTCAAAGAGCATTTCAGCACCCAGGTGTATGAGAACACATCTGGATTTTTCTCTGTTGTGCCCATTACTGTTGGATATTTTGCCTTTTTCAGTGCTAATATCCTCAAGACTAATTTCTGGTTTTATTAGGGGTGTGACAGACTGTTTTGTCTGTTCTGCATGCTCTTTGATTGTCCATATACTGGGTGTCTTTTGTGACTGTCCCAGCCATAATTCTTTACAGCTTTCTGGAGATCATCCCAGCCTGTCTGGCAGTGCGAGAGTGTGACTAGATCCTCCATGGTGCTTTTTAGCCACGACCAGATGGATGACTAGCTAGAATTGTTAGACAATCCCTCTGTGGTACTAGACTGGTGTAGGCGACTGTTCCTTTGCCGTGCGTTCAGCACCCACAACAAGCTGTACTTCAGACACAGTTTTAAGTTCTGAAATGTTAGCATGTGGAAAAATCAACCCTCTCACTTGGCATCATTGAAACATCAGTGCCAAATTTACGACGTTGTGTAAGTGGTCCATGCAAGGTCTGTGTAAACCTTGCTTTCCTTTGAGGGAGTAAAGGTCAAGGGATTGTAAATATGACTAGTACGTAAACAGCACTGAGGTGCAGGCCAGCCAGCTTGCCTCAAGACTGTAGGTGTAGCCTTGCCTCCTACTGAGGTTAAACTGCTGCAGACGGTTTTGTTTGTGAGACTTTGGTACTCTGGGGAAGACTGTTAACTGTAAACAGACTGTTGTTTGCCTTTTAGGTTGGACTATGCAGAATATGAGCTGTTATGGCGTGTCTTTACAGTAGTTTGTAATTGATTTGAGAGCTAACTGCTGCTTGAGAAGCCCTGCCTTAGATAAGAAAGAAAGCGGTTCCAGAATATAACACTTGGCTTGTTCATATCATATGGGGCTGTGTTAACGCTCATGTCTCAGGTAACTGACTATAATCTGGGCTTGTTATTTGAACCAGGCAGTAATAAAGTAACCGGGTGAGAGGAGAGGTGCATAGAGAGATCAGCAACAACAGAGTTGCGGTTTTAAATGAGCATTTCCAGCTGGGTGAGTGAGTTCACGTTCAACTTTGATGAGCCTCCAGCACCATTCAGGGAACCCTGGGTTGGGAGTTCAAACCGAACAAATCAGGTCTCATTACCATCACAAGCCCACCGGTAGTCGTCATCAGCCAATGACCTACATTCTCTAGTGTTACATCACCACCGTGCTAGTGCAGTGTCTGTCACTGTACCAGACAAACGTCATCTCATACTCAACCTACCACTATCTAATGGTGCTCCAGAAAAAAAACCACATCTTAACCAAGGTGGCCAGTTTTAGAAAACACACTTGAACCAAGGCAGCCTCACTTGTTTTAGCCATATCAGGAACTTCAGTCAGGGACAGGCTCAACTCTGCCGGCCCAGTCTTAAGTACTTACTTTTTTTTTTCCTACTGGTGTCTAACTAGGTGACCATGCTTAGCCTTTAGCCATCCCTAATCTTAAAGTTAGAGAGGCAGAAAGTTAGAGCTTACCATTAATATATTAGACTTGGGTACTGTTAAACAGGACAGCCTGGAGAACGGGCGAGCATACGAGGGAGGGGGTGAGGGGGAACGAGAGATCATCTGGAAGAGGAGAGAGGAAGTGGTGGCGCGGGAGAGGGCGGAGGCGTTGGAGAGACAGAGATTGGCAGAGTACATTGTGTGGAGGAAGAGAGAGGGCTTCCAGGAGAAGAGAGGAGACGGAGAGAAGGGTGGAAAGAGTGCAGAGAAAGGGAACAAGGCTGTGCCAGAAGTAATCTGGAAGAGGAGAGAAGAAGAGGAAGAAGGAGACGCAGGGAGGGAGAGAGCGAGGGCCATTCAGAGGGGACAAGAACAACCATTTGGAGGAAGAGAGAGAGGGAATAAAAGAGGAATCCTATGAGAGATTCGAGAATATGATGCACTTGAAAGTAGGCGTTAAAGAAAGTGTGTTGCGTTGGATGCTAGCCATACATCAGTAAGCCTCCTCTCTCTTTTTTAACAGTTCTGGGCTTCATTGAGCTCTGCAGGTGCTCACTGTGGTATCGACCAATAGGAGCCGTGCATTGCGTGTGTTGCTGCCGTGTTTGTGCGTGCAGCCCCCTTGTGATCCCCTCGTTGGCTGCTAATAGGATTTTTATGGGTCTGTGTCAAGCAGGATAGAGCTACCAAGGGGAGCTGCTACACACATGCACGCCTGTGTGCACGACAACACACACAGATAATCTAAGAAGCATTGTGGGCAGGGAAGGTTTATACTGCCTCACATGCATGTAAACGCATCACGTACAAGAGCGCACCCGTCAGTGCAGTAAGACACACATGCGAGGGGGCGTTGAGAGACAATCACTTGTGTTGATTCTCCATGGTGCTGCCGACAGCTGGATAGCTGGACCTCACTGAGAGGCTATTAAGTTTGGACAAGATACTCACAGATATTGTTTTACATTATGGCAAAAACACCAAGATGAACACTTTGTGGAGAGCTAAGACTGTGTCATCATCAGTCCCTGGGAACACAATGAACATTCATGCGGATTCAAAAGTGAACTGCTGACAACATGATCTGCACTGGTGCACTACAAACTACCTTTTTCATCTGCATTCTGCCGTTAACTGGGACACCCCACTTTTCCTCTGCGACTTTTCTCATTCTGCTTTCATTGAGGGTAAAGCCGGTTTTAAAGCAGTTTGGTTTCGGCTGCCTGGTAATGAGTGGAGGACAGACAACCAGACAGATGGATGCCGCACTTACGCTGAGGGAGACAGACAGATGGCTGTGTGTCCTTTTAGAGAAAAACTTTGAATACTGAGACAAAGAGACATTGATTGAATCCCTAGAGCCTGTGTGGACTTGTGCGGATATAAAAACACTGCAGATTCATTATGGAGCTTGTCCCAAAAACCAAGTACACCCACTTTCGGAGTGAATCGCTGAGCTCAACTGATGAAACAAACTCCAATCCATCATCGTTCCCTCCTTCCAGTCCCGCCACCCCACTCACTCCCTCCCCTGGTTTAGCTTCTTCTCTATCCTCCTCGTCTCTCACTCCCATCTTGGCCCCCTCTTCTCCCCGCCCAGCTGAGAACAGCCCCACCACCCTCTGCTCCTTCTTCCCCAGGATGGGATCCCTTCGCCTGGGTGTCTCTGCCACTCTTCTCCCAGGACTCAAGGCCTCGAGTAGGCCGCAGCAGCCACATGCCCCTGTTGAGTCCTCCGGGGATGACAGGAGCAGCTCTAGCTCCTCCCCTCCATTTCATCACCCAATTCCCCCTTTAACCGCTCCTTCTCCCCCTCCTCGACCTCCTCTGCAGGATATGAACCGGCTGGGAGGGGCGTCCAGGAGGGCACGGGTGGAAGGTGGGCAGCTTGGCGGAGATGAGTGGACGCGCCATGGCTCCTTTGTCAACAAGCCCACCCGCGGCTGGCTGCACTCCGACAATGTGGTCAGCACTGCCGGTGTTTCCTACAGTGTACGGGTACGTGACTGGCACACTCTCACTAACCCCTAACTAAAATACATAATTACACATCCCTTTTTCCAGACAGTTTCTTTGCATATATACACACCTTCATTTACATTTTTAGAAACTGAAACAGAAATGAGGAAACCGCTGTTGCTTTCTTCATCTGTTGTGTTCCATCTGTCCAATGGGACTGAGATGCAAGAAATGTCTGATGCTAATGTGTTGTCTTCCTGTTTCCTGGGCAGTACATGGGTTGCGTGGAGGTGCTACAGTCAATGCGAGCGCTGGACTTTAACACCAGAACTCAGGTCACGAGGTGAGATTACACACTGCTCATCGGTTACTGGCTTCTGCCATTCAATTTCTTGTTTGTGCATCTGGGGGGCGAGATGGTAAAAGTGTGGTCAGACTTAGAGACATACCACTCACCTCTCATATACTTCTGTCCACCTTCTGCTCCTTTTTCCTTGCTTGCCTGTTTCTCTCTGAGTTTGTGTGTGTGTGTGTGTGTGTGTGTGTGTGTGTGTGTGTGTGTGTGTGTGTGTGTGTGCGTGTGCGTGCGTGCGTGTGTGTGTGTGCGTGTGTGCGCCTGCAGCCTTCACAGCCCCTAAATTAGAATGTTCTGGAATCCTGGTGGTTTCCTTTTGGTTTCCGTAGTAATGTTTGTCTCCATGGCAAAGACGAGCACAGTTTAGGGGGGATAAATTCAATCACCCGCTACCATTGTGATTCTGGGGAAAGGTGTGGGTGTAAATGACATGCTATTGCAACACTTGCATGTTGTCGATGTTTCAGGGAGGCAATCTCTGTGGTGTGCGAGGCTGTGCCCGGAGCCAAAGGAGCCCAGCGCAGGAGAAAGGTACGCAGCATGTACACTAGCACACACCCTTACAGAGCATTATTTATTTATGCGGCTTAAGTGGGTGGCAGTGGGAAGGGTTTGTTGGATAAGAGCTAGATTTAGCTTGATTGTCCACTCTGTGGTCAGTTGGCTATTTAGTCACACACTCTCCCTTACACACACACACACACACACACACACACACACACACACACACACACACACACACACACACACACACACACACACACACACACACACACACACATACATAGATCTTGATTTAAGATGACTGTACACTTCTGCGGTTAGGGTGCTACTCGCAGGTAATTACCAATCACTCTCCGGTCTCCTTTTTTCCCGCCCTCTTGTCACAAGGGAGGTTGGAGAGGTTGAGTAGTAACTTGCCAGTGTCAGGCCAAAGAAGCACTACAGATAAGCAGACACAGCCAACCGTCTGCTGTGTAAAGACTGCCTGTGCCTGTGTACAGTGAAGACTGCGTGTGCCTGTGCAAAAGCATCCACCCAAACAGTCCATAAAACAGGTGGCTAAATCCAGCGGCCTGTTGCCGTAGTAGGATTTGACCAAGGAATGTCTGGCACACCAGACAAAATACAGTTAAAGGATGTAAACTAGAATAGATTAAACTAGTCTAGTCCCTCTGATTTGGCTGGACTGAGGTTAATGTGGCTGAGCACGTGCATCCTGCCCTGATGCTGTTTTTCTCACAGCGTGAGCCAAATATTCTGGAACAGATATGGACGAAAGCCATAAGAACAGGAGGAGGATTGGGATAAACGGGCTGGCACATTAATGCTGGCGTGGTCCGCGTGATGATCTTGGCCCAGCCTTCAGTATGTGAACTGTTCTGTCTACTCCACATTGGTCACAGTTGGCCTTGGAGACAGGATCACTTTCACAATTGCAGCTGTTCTTCCACTCCCACACACTCACAGGCATTTCCACACATACACCCACAGGCTCATGCACAGTCAGGGAAGACTCAATGGGCTATTGGGAAAATTGTTGAAGTAAAAAAAAAACAAAGTATTGTTGTTTGTGCACCTTGTTTGTTTGTTTCTTAATGGACCGCATCGGTGTCCTTCGCAGCCTTCCTCTCGCTGTATGACATCCATCCTAGGGAAGAGTAACCTGCAGTTTGCCGGCATGACAATCAACCTCACCATCTCGACCAGCAGCCTCAATCTGCTTGCCTCCGACTGCAAACAGGTTAGACTGAAAACAGCCCACTCTTGTAGCTGCTTTTGTGTGTATTTTTGCTCAAAAACTGTCTGTGTTGGGTAGATTTGTCCCTGATCGGCAGAGATTTGACTGTGAGTCAGAGATGCATCCGATTGTTAGAGCTCTGTTGTAGCCAGAGGTATGTTTGGTATCCAGAGAACAGTTATCCTGTGCAGTTTACTGAAGCAGAGTAAACCTGAGGATGTCAGGGGTTTCATGTGGATTTAAGGATTATACGGATTATACTTACTTTTTGAAGATGAACTATAGAATGGCAATTTGTTGTAAATTTTCTTATCTTATCATCCCCATTTTAAACATGTTATATTATTTGTCTTTGGAAGTTTGCTTCAGTATGTATTGTAAACTGCATTGTTATTGTCGATCATATTATCTACTAATCTGAATCACCTGCCCACAGTTAGTTGTATGATCATTTCATTTTGTTTTAAAAGATGCATGGACATTAATCCCACTGCTTTCACACTTTAATTAATGAATTAATGATGTAATCACATTTTAGTTAACTGACATTTTACAGACCTAAATGATGTAAAAAATATATTTTAAATTGACTTTGACATCAAGGAAATATCTTAATAAACCACAACCTAACTCAAGGTATTATTTCTGTGATTTGATCATCAGCACACTGTATGTCGTGACCTTTTGGAGATGCCCAGATAATCTAGAGCTTCTCCACTTTGCTTGCCTCATTTATTCTGGATGCAGGCCCGACCCTACCTGAACCTGCAAAGTTTCTGTCCAAGCCCGACCCGAACAACGGCAGCAGTTTTGGGTCCGAGCCTGATTAAAAAAAAACACAAATTTCTACTGCTTTCTTTATCCATGTGTGTAAGTTGATTAGATATCCAGAAGATGGCGGTCACACACAGTGTTACACAGCCCATACATTATTCATGACATTACACAGACTATAAGGTCTGCATTTTAATAAAATAAATAAATAAAAACAGGAAATTTGCGCGAATCTGACCCGATTCAAACCCGGGGGACTTTTGAGAACTTACAGCCCTGCCCCAATCGGGTATGGACAGAGAATCCATGCCCTAGATGTGATCCTCGCCTATGAGTTAATAGCTGCTGAACAATGTTAGTTTCTTTGGCGAGATGGTATACAGCAGTGCGGTGCACACACAATAACAAGTAGCATAAAGACACATGCCATGCATGTATCTCCATTCACAAATAAAGCCTTAGATGTAGACCACATAATGTGCACTGAGCATTAGCAGGTGTTAATGTTCTTATTGATCCAGCATGGGCGGTTGTTGCAGACAAAAGGTGATCCATCCATTGTCCCACTTAGTTTTTATCTCTGCTGCAGTTGATGCCGCTCAATGAAGGGAAAAAGCACTTTTCTCAGTAATGATTCCACATTTGTCTCTCCATCCACATGCTTTCATCTCACTTCCCACATACTTCATGTCACCCACGTGCTCTCCTTCTGTCTCTCTCTCTCTTCCCTCTACCCTCTCTCTGTCTCTCTTTCTTTTTCTCCACAGATAATCGCCAATCATCACATGCAGTCCATCTCCTTCGCCTCTGGAGGAGACCCAGTGAGTCACTCTCTCTCTCAGCTCAAATCTCACTCTGGCCTTTTTCCATCTTTCTTCAGCCTGCATATCCTTCCTTCCTGTCTTCTGTCATTGTCTATTCCTATGAATGCCACTCATTCCATTGCTGCCTCGCTGGCTTGCAGTCATTCTCTTCCAAGCTTGATCTTGTTACTTCCTGTCATTTCTCTTTCAGCTCAATGTATGTTTTTAACTTTTGTTACGACTTAAAGACTGCATCTTTTGCTTCATCTTTTTCTACTTCTTTTCAACATTTCTATCCTAAACCTGCCCTTCACTTGTTCCTCCTTTCAATTGTTTTCTCCCCTTCCCTTCCTCCCCTAACTGTCTTACCTTGTCTCTCTCAGGATACGGCTGAGTACGTAGCATATGTGGCCAAAGACCCAGTCAACCAGAGAGGTGAGCAGAAACAGCAAAATGACACATTCGATCAGGCAGCATCTGACAAAAATAGGCACTTTAAAACAAAACCACATTAAAGTGATGTTGAACTTTGTCAGGCCCTTGGTTTGAGCAGAACTCTGACCATAATCTTTCCATACATGAGTTGCAAATGTTCTCTCTACATTCAGTCTCATTGGCTGGTAACATAGGTTTTTAAATTGCACTTTCTGCAAATACTGCAAATAAATGCCAACAAGCCATTTTACTAAAATATAAATGAATCCTATTAAATAAATGATATGGCTCTATTCATTTTTTACTCTCCTTTGAATTTGACACGCCGCCCACTGGAGTTGAGACATTACAGAACCAGTGTGCAGAGTGAAGGAAGAAACAAACATTCACCACTAAATAGGCATAGCAAGGAACGGGACTTTTTTTAAGTGTTTGGCATATTCTTCTTTATTCATGCTTATGTACTATATGGGGCTTGATTTTCCATGTAATGATGGTGAATGGAGGAAAAAACACAATTCTTGGTAAAAAAGTAAAAAAATATATATATATATTGAAAATGGGATTACATCATGTACATTAAGGTTCTAACAACATTCAACACCACTGTAAATATTGTCCATGTTCTCTATGCAATTCTGCAATTTAAGATAAAGCTAGAGAGGGTAAAGTGACATGACATATGACATGCACTCTTTCTTTGTCAGTAATTGCTGCCCATGTGTCCTTGAGCAAGACACATGTACATGAATGTACTGTTTCTAAAAGTGCACATGCGTACACAATATTAAACTTTGTCTGCAGGTCGATATATTTGTCTAGCTGAGTTCATATTTCATTCCAATACATGTTGCTGCAGCTTCCTTATTAGTCATTTGTGCCTCCTCTCCTTCAGCATGTCATATCCTGGAGTGTTCAGAGGGTTTAGCCCAGGAAGTCATCAGCACCATTGGCCAGGCCTTTGAGTTGCGTTTCAAACAGTACCTAAAGAACCCCCCCAAACTGGTCACACCTCATGACAGGTAAATGTGAAAAATTTCACTAACATGAGCCCAAAAGTTGAGCTTGTGTTTGTATTTTGTCACCCATATTCTGTTCCTGTGTCTGCTTTTGTATCACCCCTTTTCTTAGAATGGCCCCGTTTGACGGCTCTGCATGGGAGGAAGAAGATGATGAGTCTGCTCCACCTCCTGATGTCCCTTACTATAATAATTTCCCTGGAAAACAGCCTCCCCCTGGTGGACTGATTGACATGAGGACCCGCCCAGGTGCCACGCTGGTGAGAAAAGTGCACGTAAACACAACAGGGGGATGAAATACTCATACGCATGCTTCAACACACCCAAACAGTACTCATACTGCAGTTAAGAGATGATACACTTGTAAGGAATGTAATAACTGTACAGTACTGTATGTGTCACAATTGCCTAGTTCTCAGCCTAGAAAATGAAAAGGCAATAGTAGTAATTGCTCAGTGTGTGGTAGACAAATCATCATAAACCTTTTGTAACCCTTTTAATAGTAATCTATTTGTATTTATTGTTGCACAAAAGTATGCCCACATGTAGCTATGACTCATTATTTGTTTATATGCTTCTGTGTTTACAGCCTTATGGACAGCCAGGCCAGAATGACATTCACAAGCAGCCTCTGCCTCCTCTACCAGGTGAGTGTCTGTCTGTCTGTTTGTCTGTCTGTCTGATGAGAAAATGGGAAGATATGCCAAGGTCACTGATGTCTATTTGTTTTCTAGTGGGTGCTAAAGAAGGGGGACGGGAACTGTTTGATGACCCTTCATATGTCAATGTGGACAAACCCCGCCTCCCAGTTGCAGCTAATGGAAATGCTCACAGAGATGCTTTTGACATGAGTAAGTGGCTTACCCAGTCTATCTATGCTGTGTTGGGAATATCATTTGGACTGCTGTCTAAAAACACTGAAGTAGCAAAACTAAATACCTGGAGAAGGTGATAATGATGAAGATGATTTCTTGTAAATGACAAGATGTGTGGGTTGTTATCAAAATGACCAGACTTACTGGTAACACAAATCCAACCATGTGGAAAGAATAAGTGTTAATTATTGACCGAGGAGATGAGCAGAGTAGTGTGTACTGTTCATTCCTTATGACAGGCTAATTGAAGACTAGAGTTGCCCACAGAAGGCAGTGTTGCAGCAAGATAAGGGAATTAGAGTGCCTTTGTCTATTACAGGGGCATTTAATGTAACATGACTGGTTGACTGTAAAGCTTTTCACATTAAAGACACAGTCCACTATCAGTGTATAGCATGCAATTGTCAAATAATGTTGTTCACATAGACAAGGCAATGCAGAAGATATTTTTTTCCTATATACACGTGCATGTGACAGATAAATACAATAATACAACTGTGTATTTATTTTTCAAGAGCCATTTGATGATGCCCTGGGGGTCTCTGGGCACGGTGGCCCAAGCTCAGTGACAACAGCGCCTCCTCTGGTGCAGCAGTTGCAGTGCGAGACCTGGTTCCATGGTAGTTTAAGTCGCAGGGAAGCAGAGAGGCTGCTGACCCGCGATGGAGACTTCCTGGTGCGAGAGTCTGGGACCACGCCCGGACAGTACGTCCTCACGGGACAGCAGGGGGGTCAGGCCAAACACCTGCTACTAGTCGACCCAGAAGGAGTGGTGAGTCAGGGAGGACATTATAGGGGCAGGAGAGATTATAAAGGGGAGGGGGAAGCATGAATGGGCAAGGGCCATTTTATAAGTAGTGTTTTCCTAACACATGTTTGTGCATGTATTTTTACTTGCCTTTAATACTTTTTTTTTGTCTTTTAGGTCCGTACAAAAGACCATCGGTTTGAAAGTGTGAGTCACCTGATCAGTTACCACATGGACAACAGACTCCCCATCGTATCAGCTGGTAGCGAAGTGTGTCTGCAACAGCCAGTGGAGCACAGGGCCTGACGTTACACACACCAATGAGATACTCCACAAAATATACACACACTCCTGCAGCAATTCAACACAAGACAAACACAACATTTCATATGCTATAATACACACACCAACACTACACTTAACACACACATAGATGTACAATAATACATATGCACACACACCATTGCAAAGAAAACCAAAAAATAAAAAAAAATCACCAGTTCCTCTGTAAAATCACTCACTTGCTGCTGTTGCCACATATTCCTGTCCTTTCTGAAAGCCAAACTGTGACCTGCAGTCTTCGACCCCCAACAACTATCAGGCGCATGATCCCTCCACAACGGAGAAGCACTGCTGCAATTTCTCAACAGCCTACTGTGAACCAGGGAGGAGCCCTTTGCTAATTTCAGACAAGAGCAGAAAACGAATCCAATTTTATTTTAAGGAGAAAAAAAATATCTGATCATGAAAAAAACAACAGAACACTTAATGGAATCTTGTACAAAAAAAATAGTGGAACTGAAAAGTGAAGAAAGGAGCATAAATAGGACATCTAATGAGATTTTCAGTGCTTTTGAGCATGTATTGTCACATTCAGGGAAATGATTTCCCTCCTCAGACTGTTGCTGGAGCATATTAGGCAAAACACAAACTTGATGGTCATGGTTCTTTGTTTCAGAGACAGACCCAGGCTTAAACATAAACTGTCACTGGAGCACTTCAGCAGCAAACCTGACTTTGAAAACATTCTGCCTGGTGAATATGCATTAACGAATTTGCTTTCAATCTAATCAGGAGAGCCACACTACGCCCAACCACTCCCCTTTTAAGGACCTTTGAACTTTGACCCCTGAAATGATACCTGGTGATGATGAAAGCCTGTATGCAAAACTGGGGGACTGCTATGCCAATGACAATTTTTTTCTTTTCTTTTTTCGTCTGTTATCTTGAGACGCATTACTTGTTGGACATTCTGAGTTGAGCAGGATCTAAACAGCTGCATCTCCCTAATCCTCCGTAAACACAGATACACCTTTACACAACACACGGTCTGCACCACCTGTCATGCCAAAGAACATGAACTTGGTCGCTAACAGCAGAGAAAGCCATGACACTTATCAGCAGTTATCTGTCTTGTGTGCTTAACAGCATTGGGAGCAAAAATAAATAAAATTACGGTCATTGTGCCTGAATACATCATCAAAAAGGAGATTTTTAAAGTAAGTGGTGCGTTGATGTCACCCACAAACACGACTGTTGCTTTTCATTGACTTCTTAGTATGTGTTTGCATTGACAATCTATGGGTTACGTATATCTTTACATAGGATTCTGACTGAAAGCAAAGAAGATTAGTTAAAAAAGACCCCTTTAAACTTTGGTCAATGAGAAATGTTGAACAGTCTAAGCAATGAATTTCCCTCTGCAAAAAAGATTATCGTGATGTTGCTTTATTTTGTAATCACTTGAGGGAATAATGTCCTCTAAAAACAAACAAAAAAACGGTTTGGGAGTAACTGAACGTAAAGACATAAATGTTTTTTGAGCATTGCTAATTTTAAGACAGTGGGCTGTTTTCACAAACTCTTTGAGGATCTGGGGGGCAGAAGTTCACACTATTGTTTCTCCTTTCCTTTTCCTCCTCCTTCAGTTCATGATGATGTTGTTGTTGTTTTTTTGTATCTTTTTAATTGTGCCTTGTTTCTTCAATGCAGTCATATCACTTCAATGCAGTCACCTTATGTACTTAATTCAAATGTAGTGAACTACAGGAGAATCACACACAAGCCTCTCAGTTAAACAAAGACTGCAAATATGACACTCCAAAAAACACACACAAACGGATCCAGTGATTCAGCTTATAGTCACAGATACTTGATGTCACCATTGGGGGGGGGGAGATATTTCCTGACCATCTGTAAATAACATCGACTTTTGACTGGTCAGCTTAGTATTGGATTGTTGTTTTCATAGTTGTAACTTTAATGACTTATTTGATAAGTAACGCATGCACCACAGCACTGAGGTAGCTCTTCGTAAAGCCAATTGAACTTGTCAAAGAGATCGAGGTCTAACTCTTGAAACATGACATCTTTCAACCTAAACCTTAACTGTCAACTAGTCCTCAGACCCTGAAGTGGGCTCACATGTAATTTAACATGCACACGCACATACCAGGGTGACAGCTGGGTCAGTCAGACACTCACACTCTGCCTGTTCAGGTGCTTTTAGGACAGCGATAGGAAAACCAGAGCTTTAAGATCTGCCATTACTGCGTGTGTGTGTGTGTGTGTGTGTGTGTGTGTGTGTGTGTGCTGAAACAGACCCACCTGCCCCTCTGCTTCATTAGTGATCCGGTGCTGTGTTATCGTTCATCAAGGATGCCTTTGTTGCATGAAAATACTTTCAAATAAATGTGTTGTTTGTCATTGGTGATGGTGATAGTGTTGACGATGCTGTTGTACTTTTTAATTTGTAAAAGCCAAAGGTTACTTTCAAATAGTGTGCACAGATATTGATTTTATATGTTTCTGTTTTAATACTTTGTTTTGTTTTTAGGGAAACATTTCTGTTTACACCTGTATCTGAAAATATAGATTGCATATATAAATACATATTTCATTCATCTCTCTTTGTGAGTTTGGCTTTTGATATGATGCGCGTGTGTTAAGCTTGAGTGTTTATCACTTTGTTGGATAGGCTTTTCAAAAATCTTTTTCATTTTCTATCAAAGTACACCAAAAACATTGATGGAAAATGAAACAACAAAGCACACACTGCCAGAAGGTATGATTGCCTTTCCCATACTGTCCTAAACAAAGAGTGGGGTGTGTATTGGAACTACTGGAACTCTCTTGTTTGTGAACAGATGAGCCTGTAACAGTAGGGGGCTGATTCAGGGATTATTAGAGCCTAGGGAGAGACTGTGTGTGGGGTACTACAGAGGGGAACAGTGCACAGCAAAGGTAAACAAGGTCTTTAATCAATCAGCGGATGTTTAAAAGCAGGGAACAGTCGAGAAAAAGCAGGTTGTGAATGGAGGCAGCCTGCAGTTTGTACAGGAGGTTATAAGTAGAGGAGCTAACTGTGCCAGAAATACGGAGCAGACCTCAGCTGTTGCACTAGCCCAGTCTGATCAGATTTGTCAAGCCTCACCTCCTATTTCTTCTCGGCGGCCCTCCTTGTTGCCTCGTTTTCCTTTACGAAGCCATGCATCCCCAGCGTCCTCTTCCCCAGGCCATGCCCTCCTCCTCTTTGGGACAGCACCTGAGGGACATGGCCATGGGTCTGGGAAGAGGCAAGAACTTCCTTGGAGGAAACTTTGCCTATGGTTTCATCCAGTCGTTTAAGGAGTGCCTCTACTTCCTCCTCTGCTGCTGGTGCATCAAAGAGATCCTGGACTGACAGAGAGTAAATTAAGTGGTCAAACATTGATTTTCCATTTTTCTCCATTGGCTCCTATAGTGTAATTTAAACCAGCTTTTATTTCATTGGGAATGGAATGTTTGATCAGCGGTGCTCGCAAAGCATTGGCAAGTATGAGTCTTGTCTCATATGACAACAAACTACCTCTTGAGCACTTAGTAAACTCTGTCTAATTTATATAAAGCAATTTATGTTTTGTACTGTTTAAAGGAAGGTTCTCAATTTCATAAAGCCGCTATTTCAATGAGGTATAGGTGTACTAAATCATACAATGATTTAATGTGTTAAAATATTTTTATCTCTGTTTTTCAGTATCTGTAGGATGCTCTTCTTGGGTTCCAGAAAACACACATTTGCACATTTCCAGAAGCTAGAAATGTTCACTGCAAGACTGGGTCAGTTTCCTTAATTCAACCCTGCTGGTCTGAGATCCTGATGACAGGCAGCCCGGATGTTCACTGTTCACAACGCAAACTGGTGTGCAATGAATAAAGGAACTTATGAATAGAAAACATAATACCTTTATGTCTGCATTTTTGTTCATTTTGTTTTGGTTAATCTTATATTGTACTGCTAAAAAATAAAGATATACAAATAATTTGGTTTAGGTGTCAAACTAAGCTTTTATGTGACTTTAATGAGGTAAGGCTTGTATTTTTTTTTTATTTCACAACGTTTGCAGTGTAGCATATTTGTTTTGGGTTCCAATGTATGACTTGTATTGAACAAAAACAGGATGCATTTTACAAGCTGTCTAAAATAGTAAAGGAGGATATTGTGACCAAAAATATCAACCTGGAAGCAACCCCAGCCTGTGGACTACCAGCATTAAATGCCGAGGACTGCTGTGGTGGTGTTATCGTATGTAAGATGTATGTTTTACATACTCACCATCACCTGCGTATGTCAATCAACTTGGAACCTTTCCAAGAATAGTGACTCCGCATTGCCATTGGTCGAACTGGAGGGCGAGGGGCGGGACCAGAGCCAACGCTGCCTATGATTGGACGAAAGGCGCGTGGATCGTGCAAGTTCAGGAGGAACTTTTAAGTTTTAAGCTGGATGGGGAGACTTGTCTGCTGTACTGTATCTGTGACAGACAGTAGGGATTCAAGTAAAGCAACGCACCACGGTAAGAATGACCTGCATTTGGATGTAACGTACATGTGTTTTTATCACAAAGTAACTACGTCTGTTGTAGTTTGTTTTTCCATTAACGGTAGCTACGTCTCCAACGTCGTTTCACTCACTTTTTCCTGGTTGCTCGATTGACTATTGTAACGGTCGAATGTTTTGTTTTGAAAGGCTAATGTTTACGCTGTTCGTGTCATGTGAACCCTTTAATAGTCTTGACTTTACTCACACTGGTCTTTAACTGGAGTTTAACTCGGTTTATTTTTCTTTGAGCCCATGACATTTCCTGTCACAGGCTTCACTCAGAGCAGTATAAATAACTACGCTACATAACAATGTAATGAACTGCCTGCTTTGTTGTTGTTGTTGATGATGATGATGCTACTGTGTGTGCACTGCTGTGAACATGTTGGGTATGGTGCTTTTGCAGACAGCCTAACATTACTGTCCCGGCCTGTCCTGTAGTTTATTCTCTTGACCTTTTTTGGTAATTTTTCCCAGCTGAGACCAAGATAATACGATTAGGCCTACATCTGTAATCATACATTTGGCTGTGTTTTGCTCAAGAAAAAATAAAGTGTGGCCTAATATTGCCTAATGCAAAGTGACACATAAATTAAGATGAAGGCAGATTATTGTTTGCATAAAATGGTATTAATGAATTGAGATCAGGCAGGAAGTCAAGTAGGCCCTATCTTTAAATATGAAGATATGATGTAACACAGCCTCCAAAAGCTAGAGCTTTATAGGTTAAATTAGATATTACTCATAAAGATCAGAGATTAAGAACACTACAAGTCAAGGAAAATATTTCTTTTCTCTGTTAAAAGCCATCGGCTTTGTGGTCCAGTTGAAATAATCCTTTTAACACTGTCCTCAGAATACATTTCTGCCTCTGTTGTTGTTCCCCATGGCTGTCTTCTGCATGCTCCCTTGTTCTGTCTCTCATCAATCTCATGGTAGCTATATTTAGCCGGAATCTATTTAAGCCATTCCACTATATGCTCCACAATGCTCCTAGGACCCTAGGCTAGATTCAGTAGCCTTCTCTTGGGAGGCACTCGATTAGGAGACCTAAATTGCAGAGCTGGGAGAGAATTGAATTTGGGGAGTGAAGTGTGTCATTACCCAGACAGTGTTTTGTTAATATAAGTGGTTAGCTCTTTCTGCATTCACTGAAGAAAGCCAGACTATGCCTGATAATATGCATCTCATGTTATGTCCTCCTCTGCTGTTTGAGAGGACATGCTTTGTACAGCTGTAATACCTGACACTAACCTGTATCTTACCAGGAGGAGAAATTGAAATGTCAGTCTGTTTCCGTTTGAGTGATCTTGGTCTGGAGTTGTGTTGGCCGCATACACTTAGCAGAAGTACATGAAGGAAAAACTGTTTCCCCATATGTCTATCTTACTGTAGACTTTGTAATTGCTTAGCAATGTACACATAAGAATAGATATAAATGTGGTGGTTTGTAGACATATATTACCAGACCAGTACCTTTTGAAATGGACAGACCCAATCTGCTGTCTGTATCTCCAGAATGGTGCCGGCCTTAGTTACTGGTATCTCTGCCAAAACATGTTCCAGCTAGTCAAAAGCCAGGGTGACCAAAAGGCCCACAACACACACAAACTACTAATGACGAACTGAATGATCCCAGGGAACTGGACTTCACACACACACACACACACACACACACACACACACACACACACACACACACACACACACACAGCACCATGTGTTACAGTAGCTCCTTTATTGGCAGAATGGGTGAGGCTGAATAGCAAAGGCATGTATTCAAATCCTGAGCATGGGTAAATAGAAGATGTAAATTTCTTTAAACTGCAGTACTCACACAGTCACGCTAACACTAGCCTCAGTAACAAGTGCATTGTTAACCATCTGGAAATTCTATTTATAAATAAAATGTCTTAACATCAATCCAACATATTATTAGCAAATATAAATTAGCCTGTTTGTGAAAAAAAAACAAAAAAACACTGATGATATGCTAACTGGCCTATAGGTAAGGTGGTCACTAAGGTTGCCATCCACAGATCCACATTTATGTTTACCATTACAACATGATTTATAAAATCATACAAGCTGTTATTATTTTAACAGCTTAGTATTCTATGCATAAAGGCTTTATGCTGACCTACAGGTTATCGTAGGCCCAGTTTAATATGCCACTTAATTTTATACAGTATGTAGTAGGGGGCCTCTGCTCCAGCTCTCTCTCAGATAAGGTGTCCTTGGCTTTAAAAACATTGAAGACCCCTGATCTAAACTGTGTCCTCTTGTGTTGCAGGAGACAGGCAAAGCCTCTAGGGGGCCATGTCTGGCGGCAGCAGTGCTAACAACAGCTGGACACTCCTCACTCCTGAGGTATCACCACTCTATAAAGACCATAGGAACATGTGGATTTGCTGTTCATGACCTCATTGAAAATGCATTATTTAAAAAAAAAAAAAAAAAAAACTCTTTGTCCCAATTTATTTTATTTTGGGTCACCTGGATATGAACTAGGTTTCTGTAATAAGGCTGTCTTTGTTTCTTTTATTATTCAGAAAGGCAAACTGGTTTAAGAGGCACTGGCCTGATGGCTAGTTACACACACACACACACACACACACACACACCTTGGCAGTCTAGGTAGCCTGGATAGCTTCAGCAATAATATCTAAATGGTAAGAATGTCCGGGCGTCTGTTTCTTTTGACTGTTTGTTGTTTGTTTGTTTGTTTGTCCTAGGAGTCTGTCGCTGAAACCCTAAGGCCTTTGGCAGAGGGGACAGAGCACCATGAAGAAAGCCTCACATGTGCAGGTGTTTGTCACACATAATTTGAGGATTGTGAGATAATTCATGGCAAAAGGAAAAACCTATTTCTAACACACAAACCTAATAGAATTTTTATTTTTTTATTTGCTAGTTTTTACTTTTGCCCATTTGCCTTCTCTGATAATTAATCAAACAAAACAACCTGAAAGGTGAGAATATGTTAAACTATTACCTTCCTGCTTGCCTCCTGTGTCTGTGTTTTTTGAGCCAGCTTCTGTGGAGAACCAGCCTGCAAACAGTGCAGAGTCTGCAGAGAGGCCCCCTGTGGAGGGCCACCTGGTAAGACAGCAGTACACATCATTTTCTATAATGTTATATTTGTTACACAGCTTAGCTGAATATGTAGTTGGCCAACAAAGGCATTCTGCTGTCTTTTATTTTGTAACTATAACATCCTTTGAATACTCATTTCTGATTTGCCTGAGGATATGCATTTAAACTGTTTATACCATAGCCACCAGGAGTGCTTGATTCTGATTGGCCAGTGGGTGTGTAGCCACATTATTACCTTTCTACCTAAGAATTTGTACCTAGAACATGATTACTTCCAGCTGTTACCAGGCTACAGGTTCTTGATGAAGTTATCAAATAATGTTCAATACAAAGTTTCTATTTAAAGAATTTATAAACCAGTTAACACATTTGATTTTAGTAATTAAAGGCATGTGCACAAATGCAGAAAGTCACAGACCTTTCACTTATACCTTTCCTTATATTTTTAAATTAAAGGAATAGTTGATAGATGAGAAAATCAATACCATTCTCAGTCCATGAAGTATAAGGCTGCAGCCAACAGCCTATGGCTTAGTTGGAAGGTAACGATATCCCTCTTGACTATTATGGACTATTTCTTGGCTGCGACCAGTAACTCTGGCAGCTGTAACTGCATTACACAAGATATAAAGAGAGATATAACATTGTATTACCTCTGGATAGAGCCAGGCTAACTCCCTTACCTCCCTTCCCCCTGTTTCCAGTCTTTGTGCTAAACTAAGCGCACTGGCTGTAGGTTTATATTTACCGTACAGTAGGGGTGTGCAAAAACAATCGATTCACATTCGAATCGCGATTCAAGCTCTACGGATTAAAAATCGATTCATTCACATCATCGATTATTTTTTTTATTTTTTTTATTGTATGTCTACTGCAATCACATGGGAAAAGTAACTACATTTACATACTGTGAATCGTTTTTTTAATCGAGAATCGTTTTTGAGCCTGAAAATCGATATTGAATTGAATCGTGACATTTTCTGAATTGTGCACCCCTAATGTACAGATACAAAAGTGGTGTAGAACTTCTCATCTAACTCTCTGCCCAAAATTTCAAACTTTTGCTTTTGAATCAGACTCATTGCTTGTGTTTAAACCAAACACGCTAAAAGGGAGCTCTAAAACCTATGACTGACTGTGTACCTTAAGGAATTTTAATGACCTGATTATTTTACCCAGGTACCGGAAGAAAAAACAGCAGAGCCAGGTGGAAACACAAGCACAGAGCAACACACCTCTGTGGCCACCGCTGTCATTGATGTCCCTGTTGCCTCCTCGTTGCAAGTCTCCGGCAGTTTCGACCCTGACAGTGATGCACTCAGCCAGTCAGAGGGCCTACCTGAAGCCCCGGCACAGTCCAGCCTTGACCCAGATTCATTTTCTGACTCCTACACCCACATAACCCCTTCCCCTGATGAGCCCCAAACTTCACTGCTGAACACAGAGACTCTGGGAGGGGTGGAGTTTACACAGGAAGAGGACAGGCTCGCACAGCAAGAAACACTGCATACGCTGAATGGGGAGGAGCTACAACATGAAGGGGAGGAGTCTGACCTGTTTCTGAGGAGGACTGATTTAGGGAAACGGGCAGGTATGAACAACAAGTCATTTAATTATGACATTAATAGTATAATAACCTCAAAATCAGTCTTTATTATGTTTATGTCGTTAGATCATCACCTGGTATGCCTGTATCCTTTCCTTTTATTTTTTGGAGACTAAGCCGTGTATACTATTTGTGTTTGAAGTGTACTTGGTGGACCAGCTGGTTATGGAATTGTTCAGAATCTGGGCCAGGCGCTTGTCTGGAGAGGCTGTGGTTGGTACGAGGCAGGGAGCATGATGTGACAGAGAAACTTTTAGTTGCATGACACCGTGCAGAAGTAAATTGGCTTCAGAGGGACTGGGACCTCGAAAGTTTTTTTTCAGTGTGGTGTTTTTGGCTTTTTCTCTCTCGCTACAGCATTAAAAATGAGTCTTCTTTTGCTCTGTTGTGCATTTCTTTCATACACTTTTTGTTTACCAACTGGAGTTCAGTGTCAGTGAGTTCTTCACACTTTTATAGTTCCACTGGTGTTTTACAATCAATTGCGATACATATAGTTTGGAAACTTTGGTGCCAGAAGTTCCAAAATGAAGCATTTGAATCCTTTTCCAGATGATTAGTCAAGATGTAGGCCTTATTTGTGCAGTTTGAAGGAAAATAAGGCATGCATTGGAGGAAATTAACCAGCGTGCCATGCATAGCAGAGCCAGTAAAGAAGCAAGTCTCCACTCCCATGAGGAGTATACTGCCATATAGCTGCTGTGCTAGCTAACATCAACTTTGTGAGTGCAAGAGCACATTTGTGCCTAAAAATGTGCAACAGCTTTATAATAACAAATATGGCAGATAGTAAAAAGGCTCTAATGGATACCTACATATTACATTATTAGCTGTTTTAAACAACATACCTTACGTACCATAGGGGGTACCCGTAGAATAGATTCAACTTGGAAATTGCAATGTAATACTTTAACAACAGCTTTTCATACTCTTCCCTTCCTTGCTCCAGACTCCCCTGTGGATTCAGAGGTGGGTGAGGAGAGGACTGAGAAGACGGGAGAGGAGGCAGAGCCAGAGGTGAGGAGAAGGAGGTCCCTCTTGGCGGCTCTGGAGCGGATTGGAAGGACAGAGGAGGAAGAGGAAGGAGAGGAAGAGTTTCAGCTGCCACAGCGGGAGGAAGACAGCGGGTTCTCTGTGAACAAGTGCATCCTGGGTGCTGTCATTCTGTTAGGGCTTGGCACCATCTTTTTCTCAGGTAGGAATCTGCATATGACCTGTTGGGAAGGTAAACATCCCATTTTGTTTTGCCTGTGTTAATACATTTTAAATGAATTGTTGATGATGAAGATGTTAAACCTAGGTTGTTTAGAAGAAAATTATGAATTAATAGTAGTAAACTAGACAAAGGGTGCTCTGAGACTGTGGTGTATTATACCTGCAGGTGTCTTCATGGACCTGGATGAGGGTAGGTTATGTGTGTACATTGTACATCCGTAGGAATGTGCTTTCTTGCCCACAGCATATATTTGTGTGTTTGAATGTGCAAGCAGGAATGTGCACTGTTTTGCATGACCCCTTTTTAAAAGCACTGCACGCTTTTAAACAAGGCTTATTTGCTGTTGTTAAATGAAAATCTTTTACTACATCACCACAATGTAAACCAATACTTTGAGTGTGACCACCATATCTTTTCTAGTGTTATGCCCGATTTTTAGGTTTTTATAAAATAGCATCATCATCAAGCATCATCATAGCATGAGCAAAAAGTTTAAAAGTTGCAAAATTGGAGATTCAAGGTTTCCATAAATAAATATATTACATAACCTTTCATTTTTAGATATTATACAGTGTATAGTTAGTTAGTTATGTTTTATTTCTGCGTCATGCCAAACATTTTGGCCCATCCCACATGGGATTACAAGACACCACAAATTTACTTATTTAACAAACATCTTCCTGTCGCGTATACAGTCATTCGGAGAAATACATGAATACAAATATATACATATACACACACATACACATACATATATGTATATACACGTACACACATACACATACACACCACACACAAACTACAAATTCTCATCTACAATTCATCTCGATAAAGAGCTTTTTTCCTCTTCTCCCAAGCTTTATCTAGATAATTGGCTAATTTATATGTTTCATATGTGAACAGCCATCTCAGTCTTTGAGCATCATCCATATTTACCAAGTCAATCTCTGCTTTTATCCTACGAAACAAAAAAATCACGCTGTTCACAATAAAAAGGACAATAGAAAACAAAATGGAACTCATTTTCTATATCATTCAAACAACACATGGGACAGATCCGTTTTTCCTCTTCTACACACATACATATCGTCCTGTTTCAATAGTCAAAGGCAAAACACCAGATCTCACTTGAGCACATAAAGATCTTTGCCTTTTTGACAAATTATATACAACATAATTCTCAGTGCCATATTCTGGTTTTATCATTACAAAAATATGCAATTTTGGCTTATAAATGCCCTTACTCAGCTAAGGAGTACACATTTAATTATAAAAGCTTGTTTGTGTATGTGCCATTTTTTTTTTCCCCCTGCATATGCAAAGCTTTTGCTTGTGTTCTTTGACAGTGTATTTATTTACATTAACATTAAGCTCTGCATAATACATTTACAGAGAGTGACTATGGTACAATGGAGCTGAAAGATGCAGAGGTACCAAGAAAACAGGTCAGTCTGACGTCAGTTTGTCACTTCTTTTTTGTCCTTCTATTCTCTCTTAGTGTTCTTTCTAACTGTTAATCATTATAAATACAAATTTTGCTCCGAGCTAAGAGTACAATGAGTACCACCACATTCATTTTTAGTGTGATATGCTCACCAGGAGACCACCCACAACCCTGGCAGCTTTACTGCTATTGTCTACCAACTGGGCTACTCTGGACTGTTGTTCTTTCCCGCCTCATCAACACTTAGTGTTCTGGCAATAGTCATTCTGAAAAGTCATCTAAAATCTTGCCATTGGGTTGTACTCTGTGTGCAATTTGTTGACAGGAGTGGCTTAATCCAGAGGTCCCTCCACCCCCAGTAGATGCTGACGGTACAGAGCTTCTAAATAAGTTTGCCGAAGGGAACCAGCAGATTTCTGTACTACAAGCCCAACTTCAGGTGTGTGTGTGTGTGTGTGTGTGTGTGTGTGTGTGTGTGTGTGTGTGTGTGTGTGTGTGTGTGTGTGTGTGTGTGTGTGTGTGTGTGTGTGTGTGTGTGTGTGTGTGTGTGTGTGTGTGTGTGTGTGTGTGTGTGTGTGTGTGTGTGTGTGTTTCTCACAGGATCCTCTTGTTCTTTTTTTCTTTCTTCAAACAGGCACAGAAAGAAGAGCTAAAAGTAGCCAAGGGACAGGCAGCAGAGGGAGCAAAGGAGCGGCTGCGTTGGGAGGAGGTGGAGAAGGAAAACAGTAGGTTGAAGAAAGAGATGGCATCTCTCCCTGTCCTTCAGAAAGAGAACGAGAGGATGAAGAGAGAGCTGGAGTCTGTCCTGGCCCTACAGAGAGAACTAGAAACACTGAGATCCACTGTGACTGAATTAAAACTCCCCTCAGGTACAAAGGGACAGAGGGAGGAGGTAGGGAGGGAACATGGAGGAGGCTAGAAGATGTAGAAGGATGATAGTTATTAGACAGCTAGGGAAAGTGCAGTATGATTCTTCCTTTTTCTTCTTTGCTGTTATTCTCACTGGAATGCTCACTTCTCATGTTTGTAGTGTAGTTGTAGTGACTTCTTGTGTTTCCTTCAGCAGCCAGTGAAGCAGCTCAAGCACCTGTGACGCCGACCCCATCGCCCCCCAGTGGCCAGCCAGTGGACAGCACGCAGGGCATTGCCGGATCTGCAGAGAGACGGCCTAAGAAGACATTGGATGACCAGAGGGAGAAGAAGAAAGATGTGAAGAAGGATAAAATTGACATGGGTGAGAAAAAGGAGTGGAAAGAGAGAGAGAAATCTGAATGGAAGGAAGGAGAGAAAAAGGAGCGTGAAGATGGAGTTAAAATGGAATGGAAAAAGGGAAAACACGAGCAAGGAAAGTTTGACAAGGAGAAAGATAAGGAAGGCAAACAAAAGAGACACGGTGATGAGACAAAACAATGGAAGGAGAAAGACTGGAAGAAAGAAAAGGCTACCAGGGGTGATGAAGGAAAGCCTTGGAAGGACAGGGAAGGGAAGAAAGAGTGGATAGAGAAGAGTGAGAGAAAGGAGGAGAAAGACTGGAAAAAGGCAAAACATGAGAAAGTGAAGGCGGATAAACAATGGAGGGGTAAGGAGAAGGATTGGAAGGTAGGAAAAGACCATGGAGAGAAGCACAAGGGCAAGGAGGAATGGAAAGGAGAGAAGGAATGGAAGAAGGGGATAAATGGCTACAAGGAAAGTGGCAAAGAGGAATGGGAGGAAAAAGATTGGAAAGAGAAGGGAGAGAAGAAAGAGTGGAAGAAAAAAGATAGTGACTGGAAAAGTAAAAATGGCAAAGATCATACTAAGGAAGGGAAAGGAAAGGGTGAAAGGAAACAGTGGGAAGAGAGAAAAAGTCATGGTAAAGAAAGGAAGGGGAAGGATGAGAGGAAACAGTGGAACGAGAACGAGCAGAAGAGAAACAGTGGTAACGACGGTAAGGAGTGGAAGAAGAAGGATGAGAGGAAACAGTGGGAAAAGAAAGAAGAACCGTGGAAGAGAGGAGGAGAGAAAGACGGAAAACACAACAGTGATCGGAAAAAGGACGGATCAAGCTCCGAGAAACACAAAGAGGAGCACAAATATAACGGTAATCACGGCCACAAGGCAGAGCACCTGTGGGGAGATGGGAAGCCTCCTCACGCACACCGCCAACCCTCCATGGGACAACCCGAGTACTGGGTCCAGCAGAGAGACCGCCTCCAGCACAACCCCAAACCACCACAGCCATGTGACTCCCTGGAGACCTGTGCTCAGGCTGAGGGGCTGCTCCCTGTCCCCTTCCCTGAGTTTGAGGCCACCCTCCAGGCTTACCTAGCCAAGGCACAGGAGGCGGGAGTGGATCATTCCAAAAGAGAAGAGCTCAGAAAGCTAGCCGCCGAATTCTTCAAGGATGGACTCTTTGTCCACGACCAGACGAGCTTTCAAGAGTTCGTCGAAGATTTGGGAGATATTTTGGAAGACATGGTGGAAGGAGATGACGACGCGGAGGAAGAGGACAGCGCCATAGAGGAAGAAATGGAGGGGTTTGAAATAGAAGTCATGAAAAAGTTTTCAGTGCCGGAAGCTGTAGAGAAAAAGGAGAGATCCAAAGGTGACCGGAGGAAGGAGAGCGGACGAGGACGTGGCTGATGCAGTCATAGAATTGATGGATCTGACAAAAGTAGCTTAAGAGCAGTCACGACAGATGAGCGGTTATTCAAAAGGGAACATTTTATATTGGACCACAAACGCTTACAAGTATGCATTTATCATCCTGTCACCCTTTTTACAGGATCTTATTTCACACCTTACATCTGTTGTCCAAGAAAGTTCAACTTATGATTTAATTTCACTGTTCTGGATTGTTTTCTATTTTACCTATGCACATGCACACACATTAGTTCTTAATAATGGAGAAAGTGCTTGCATCTACGTATGTTTTTTTTGTGATGGAATTAAGAGAGAAGAAGATACAGAGACTAGTGAAGTATAACGCACACATTGCATAGCCTTTGTGTGCTCTTTATTCTAGTGTTCAATCCATAGAAAACCCCACATCTATTTATTTTATTTGGGATTGAGCACCTGCAGCTAATGCTGAACATCCGTTGGTGTGAAGGTCATTCCTGCACACAGTGCTACTTTCTCCCTTTGTATAGGGGAGATTACACCTGTTGGATTGAGTATGACGTTACTCTGCTTTGACTCTCATGCAGAAACAGATACTGTATAGTCTTATTTACACACTGCACCTCTTCCTCTGCAAATCACACTGTGCACTGATGAAGTCTACCTATTCACTGATCCTACACTGTAACTGCAGAATGCCATCTTTATGTATTCATTGCTGTAGCCTGGCCTTAAATGTCAGATTATCTTTAAATCATTAGTTTTTAGAAATAGTGGCATGAACTGCTGAAAAAAAGTTTAGTTAATATTTGATGTGAAATTAGAGAAGTCTGAATTGATTTTGTTTTGGATGTTTGTACTTGTTGCATTAAATGTGTTAAAGAACTATGTTGAAATGCAGAAATCTATAATTAACTTATTTTACAGAGGTTGGCATAAAATAGATACAAATATAATTGGTTGGCACATTAGATATCAACATGTTGAGCATGTATGTTTCTTTTCAGGTACAGAACTCATGTTGTGCACTAACATTTCCTTAATTATTGTTTTATCATGAATGGAACATTTGTTTTTGTCGATTAGGTCGATCATAGCACTGAGGTCATGGCACGTAGTTTCCACAAAAAAAAAACATGTTTTCCTTGCTGTCTGTTTACAAATCTGTTTATCTGCTAACTTATTAAATGTTGCTGGTTCAAGGGCCTACAGCCACATGGAGATTATAGGGTGTTGATGCAGAACAGCGTACTGCATGGGCTTTGTTGCAGCATAGAGAACTTTGTATGTTAGGATGTTCGTATTTGGCCCTGTTACTGTCACAAGAGCAGGATAATAAATTTGGTACGTCCCTGTGTTGAAATAACTTGCTATTGTCTTCTTTTCATTCACTCATTAAATGTTTATCTTCAAAGAATGCCACCTACAAACATCTACTCATTTTATTAGACACCGTTATTTCAAGCCTCCGTCTGAATTTGATCCTGTTTGACTCACATCCTGATGATTCTGCAAGGTAAGATCTTTTGTTGAGATCTTTTGTTTTTTGTTGATAATTAATAATACGTTCATGGATGTTTGAACAGTTGTCCTACCAATTTCTGTTGAAAGTCAGTGGAATCTGTAAGAAGCTGTATTTGCTGACAGATCAATATATGAGTGATGTTTTACTGTGTGTGTCACTGCGGATGAATCAACTCTTTTCTTCTTGCATTGTCTTTGCCAGACTGATGTTAACTTCTCCTCTGGGATACTTTTTCTGCTGTTTCTTCCTTTTATCTTTCCCTGTATCTGGATGGGTGGAGCACCTTGGCTGATGGTAGCAGAAAGGAAAGAGGAGAGGGTGAGATTGACTATGATGACTTCACGTATTTTAGTCACTGAGTGTTTTGTCAGTCAATCATTGTGCCTGTTTGAGATTAGAAAATACCGTCCTGGTTAAAGTTTGAAACTTTTTACATAAATACTGTGTATCAGTAAAGATATGTTGTAGATGTGTAACTAAGGGAAAAACCAGTGATTCTTTGTATGTGAGAAATAATTAGTCCTTCACCACAAAGTGGGGTGCCATTTCTCCTCATGTTTTGAGACTGCTGTACTGTAGCTTCAGCAGTAATGTCACCCACACAAAAACACATGCAATTTATACTGCTGCCTCTGTGGAAAAGCAATATTGAATGCAGGTTTACATTCCTTAAAGCACTACTACTTAATAAAGTCTGTGAAAGGAGACACTGTAAATCAACCCTGTAGCGCTGCTATATACGTGTATGACTTTAAGGACCTCTCAAGTTTTTCCCACACTTGTATTTATTTATATAGTTGCATGAAATATTTAAAGCAGAATTTGGATCTACTCTGAATGCCAAATGATGGATGAGTGGGTACAGCAGGCAATCAAGGAATTCAAGAAGTATGGATTATGTTTTGAAATATAGACCAACAAATTCTAAGACACAAATACATTAATCATAAGACAAGTAGCAGCGTCGCCCCATGGAAAACCCTGATGCTTTTATACCACTAGGTGATTTTTCATTGCTTTCTATAAGTCATTTATTTTGTGTTAGTAGCTGCGCTCTGCTTTCTCAACGATGGCCGAGGGAATGTAAGGAGAAGAACTGAAGACTGCTGTTTCGTGTGTGTGTGTGTGTGTGTGTTGCAGCTGTATATGTATATGATACTAAAGCCATTGTGCCTGTTAGCACTAACTGCCTTCCTAAAGTGTGAATTGTGCACATCCTGTCAGAGCTTTGGCTTAAATGATACAAGTCTTCTGAGGTAAAAACCCAAGTGCCTCATTCTCAGAAGGTTTTGCAACACAGACTGTGTAATTATATCTGATTTACTGCTTTCTTTTTGCTCTCTGCAGCTTTTTGCCCACAGTTTACCACTCATACAAAGCAAAGACAAAATGTGAGACTGTTGTCTATGGCATGAACTGAGTGAAACTTTAAACTATTTGTAATATTTTTAACCCATCCTAACTCTGATTGTTAGTCCGGGGTTTCCAGGAAACCATATCCTGCCAGATACTGGTTACACACAGACATTGTATCTGAAAATGCAATCACGTCATGGAAAAAGGTCAGTGGTGTTTGGGAAACATGGTTTACATTTTTACTGGTTGCAATGATTAGTGTTCAGAAAACACAAGCTGTAAATATATAGCGAGAAATGAGTGAATGATAGATCTTCTTTACCAGGAGAGGTCGGCTACAAAAAGCCCAGGAAGACTTGTCTTCACAACTTACCCACACACATACCTGAGCTGGTGAGTCTCTCTGATTTGTGTTGCCAGTTTCTCTTCTATCCAAACTTGAACTTAATCTGTATCATATAATAACCATGTTTTGGAATGTGTTATTAAATATGATCAACAGCAATTCTCATTTTTACTTTTCCTCAAAATATTGTCTGAAGTCCAAACCCTGCCTGCCTCTTGACGTGTGATGGAGTCTGCTATAGGTGTGCTTGTGACCCAGTTCAAGGCGTATGCTGGCAGCGATGGTTCCTCTGACACACTGAGCAGAGATGAGTTCCACAGACTGGTTAGATCAGAGCTCCATAACTTTATCAAGGTAAGGACTGTAAGTTTAACGAACAACAATACTGCAGTAATGCACCAGTGTAGCATAGTCCGTATTTGTGTGGTTTACCTATTGGTGTAATACATAACAGCAGGTGGAGGGTTTTCACACCAATATCTATTGCATACACTGAAATATTTAGCCAATTTTTGTTTGTTTGTCTGTACACTGCAAGCACTTTTGTTACTCTAATTGAGTCACTTTTTGTATAGTTTACTTGTTCACTTTTGAATATATTCTAAAACTTTTCGTATTTTCAAAAATTCCATGAATAAAACAAAACCAACAATGACTTGATCGTAGTGTTTCCTGCGTATCCAAAGCCTGATGCAGCTTATTCCTCTGTGCCATAGAGCTCCATTGGTGTTTAATTAAAAACACATCAGCCAGCCACACACCAAATGTGTATTAATCTGCGCCTGAAAATAGTCCCCAACGAATGCACTATTTACTGCTTTTTGAGCAACATTTGCTAAAAGCCACAGTGCTGAGCTGTTTTAGGGAGTCAATTAGCCTGTTTTAAGAGTATAAGTATGCCTTCAGGGTTAACGATCCGTATCTGTAGAAGGAACAAATGGGTTTGTGGCTGAGTCGCGAAGGACATCGGAAAGTATTCAGAGACAGACGTCTTGTTTTTTTTTTTTTTTTTACTTTTCATGGGATTAGTTGACACAAAAACATAGAATATCGCCAGCCTTATCTGTAGATGATTGTACTCAGCTACCTGTTTGAAAGACAAGAGCCACCTACAGTTAGGCCGATACAAAACAATTAGGAACATAAGTTTCCTCTACACCTCTTTATTTGCTGGGCAAAAAAAGCTCCCTCATAAGGGCAGATTCATATTGAAAGGGTTATCATCTGGATGCCACATTGGCGCTTTTTGCTGTGACCATATAATTAACTGTTAGTCATACTTGTGTTCAGAAGGCTGCTTTTGTTCTTCCACGCAGGCAGTTTTAATGCATGTGGTCTTACTGTACTTCTGAGTCTTAATAATACTTTAAAAGAATATTTTAGAATATTTTACTCTTTCCACTCCTTCCGTGGATCCTTCCGTGATCTAGAGCAGTTCTATGTCATGTTAGGACAGAATACAACTCTACATCTGATGTGCACGCGTTCCACAAAAACAAAGAGTTTGTCATAAAGAAAGAGTTGCCACCCTTCAGAGACTTAAACGTTTCTCTTTAACCTTAGAGAGTAGTCTAGTTGTGGTTGTGTTGTCATGTTCAACCAGAGCACAATGGCAGAAAGTACTAGTTCCTGAGGCCCAACACAAAATACAGGGCTGCCTTTTCCAAGTGTGGAAAATTCCATGTTTCTCCTTGCATTAACAGCTGAAACAACCACTTTTGCCACTAGATGGTGACAGAGCCATAGATCCTTCTGCCAAACAATCTCTACTGAGGTTGCATTCATTTTTTTAACTGGTGTCCGTGCAAGTGGTGTCAGCTTTTTAGTTTTTAATGTATCTTCCTGTTTTCCTGCAGAATGCTGCCGACCCGCTGCCATTGATCAACTCATGAGCTCATTGGACAAGAACAATGATGGAGAGCTCAACTTCCTGGAGTTCTGGCAGCTAATTGGGCATCTTGCAAGCAAGCATGGGGGGTTTAGCCAATAGAGTGTCCTCAGTGACTCTGTTACCGTTTCATGTGTCATCGACTTGTCTGTGTGCCATACCGTTTGAAATAAATGGGAAAACAGCCAAATGGAAAACACCCTAAAGTTTGCTGCTCAGTCAATTTCAACTGCACATCGCCGTGTTTTTACCAGTAGTCTGCGTTTCTTCTAACACTGTCCTCTCACCAGCAACTGCCAAACTGGCACAGACTCTGTCACAGAATACCTTTTCAGCAATATTAGAACCAGTACTAGCTGTTTCCCAGCATACCCACAAACACACGCTCACAGCTGCTTGTGCTTACAGGTCTATGAGGGAGTTTATCATCTCCCTTCTGGAAACAAACAGAGGTGTGGTGTTGGCAGAGCAGGATTTTCTGTTTAAAGCTGGAATTAAAATGTCAACAAAATGTTTTTAAAAACAAAGTGTGTGTTTCTTGCTGCTCGGGCCTTCATATGACAGTTTGTTCAAAGGTTTCCTTTCTACTGAACACTATCTTTCTATTATTTGCACAAGTGAGTAAAGGTTTCAGGGTGTGGCTTGAGTACATCTGTCTGTTGGGAAAGCTTTGAACACACGCGCACCTAGACATGGGCGCGTGCTTGTTCCTACATGTTGAGATAAAATGTGCCAGGAAAAAATGCAGATGAATGAGCACGTATAAAACAGACATATTAAACTGAAGATGTTTATTAAACTACATGAGAAATACTTGCTGTTTTCTTAAAGAACGGAAATGTTTGTTACAAATTGTTGGTGAAAAACTACTGTGGTACTCAAGCTGCGCCTCTTTCCACATTCCTTCTCTCCCAGGCACACGCCCTATGACAAAGAAAAAAAGTTGGCTGGAGTGAGAAGTTAAATCACGGAAAAGATATGTGTTGCTGGTTACTCTAACGCAGGACTGAAGAGGAGGATCTGTGAGAAAGAAGGAGCGCAGTTTCCGAAATAGTTTCTTGCCTTTTGTTTTCCTGTCCTAACGGTGAGTCTGCTTTATTCTGCTGACTATACTTTTGTGCTGTGTCGCTCTGTAGTTTATTGTGCTGTTTTCTTGGCAAACTGATTAGTTTAGCTTATTTCCTCTGCCGTCATAAAGTTTGCATAATTAGGGAGCGTCTCTATTGCCAATACCTTAGTGGCCACATGGGATCAGGTTTTCTTGGTAATCTAATCCCAATCCTTTTACACTTCCAGAGAAACCGGAGTCTTGACGTTCACGTTTACTTATTTATTTGCTGTGTGTCAGTCCTGCCTCTGGCTACTTTACAATTTGTCAGGATTAGTTAGGGCTAAATGTAAATTTGGGACGAGGGCAAGCCCCTGACATCTCCGTTACGCACAGCGCTGACTAGTTTTGGCAAATGCGCCGAGGCCGTGTTCGCCCCGTTCAACAGTCGTAGGTCTGCTGTTGATCAGTGTACCGACGGTCAGATTTAGCTCTTATCAGTCTGAATTATTAACGTTATGATAAGACTCCGATAGCGAGACTCAAATGGCGTCGGCCTGGTGTAGTTGATGACGCGCAGGAGAAATAGCTACCTGGGCGATGACAGGTAACGTCCTCATGGAGGAAGTGAGTCAGTCACACTTAGCGCAAACAACACGAGCAGGGTGAAGTTGATCACTCCCTGGAATTTATCAATGCTTATTAGCTCGTGAAATTTCAGGTGGCAACGCAGAATAATGGCCTTGGTGCTGTGTGGTCAGCCTGGTCCAAACTTACACTCAGATATGAACGTTACACCAACAATTTCTGGTAGCCCTGCTTTAGGTAGGGGGTGGTGAGGGGACTGGTTTGGTTGGGTGGCCCTACCTGACTAAGCTCTAAACTGGTTTGTACTTGTCAAGTCTTAAAGCCAGTTGCAACACTGACTGAACTCTCACCAAAATCTGCATGTCCATTATGCTTTATTTGATTTATCTGGGAGGTACTGTGTCCACACACAATGATACATACTGTACATGTTACAGGCCCGCAGCCAGCCTAGTGAAAGAGGCTGGCTGCGGGCCTTGCAGTTTTTCCCTCATTTTGTATTTAATTATGAGGTTCAATTACTTCATCTTTCAAACCACCGAACACCGTCTACGGGCCTGTGTTAACCCATTTAAAACATGGAGACTACACAGTAAAATATGGTATAAGACATATTTTTAAATAAGTATTTATCCTTTTTTTTATTCTTTAAAAGCAGGTAAGTCCTAGTGGGGTTGGAAAACTCTTTTGCAAGAGAAACCTGGCCAAGACTACAGCATAAAAAGTTGCAGACTAAACATAATAAAATGATGGAAACGGATAAAACCCGATAACAATTCAAAGTATGCTAAAATAAGCCATTGAGACAACAAATGGATCATTTGGTGGTCTTGAATTCTGTCAGATATATCTCTAATTTGATATTACATAACTGTTTACTATATTAACATGAACCATTCATTTAAACAAATTCAATGCTGTTTTTTTGCAGTTTACAATCTGTGGATATGTCTGAGGGACTGTAAGAAACAGGATGGTAAAATATAAAATCCAGATGTTCATCCTTGCTTTTTACTTGACAATTACTACATAGTAAAATATTTATAAAAAAGAAGGGGAAAATATCCCTCTTTCATTAACCTGGTTAAAATCCATAGACGTATGCAACTGGACGGTGGGTCACAAGCAGACATTGCTTTATTTGAAATGTCTCAAGCCAAAAGGGTCGGTTCACTGAACTACCATGTGTGTGGGGCAAAATTCCAGTAAAAATGCCACCAAAAGGACCAGTAATGCAAATAAAACAATGCTCACACAAACATTCATTACACTTGAGTCTTGGTAATCTCCAGGCTCTGAATCTGAATGGAGTACATGTGCTGAGAGGCTGCATTTGTACTCAGCACACACTCCTAGTCAGGCCACCTCTTGCTTTTATCTGCCAAACCCCACTACATGTTCCTTTCTACCCATTTGTAATTCAGTGGCCCCGATGTCTCCAGTTGTGACCGAAGCAAACTTGGGTTCATGTTCATCTCATTACACGTGGAAGAGACGTTAATGGATAGTGGCCTGTCAGGCATTTTGATATATGGGCTGTACAGATACTAACACACACAACACTGGCGGTCTGCCTGCTCCTGTGCTGCTGTTGGTCTTGTAGAGGGTGTTTGACAATTATAGTAACCTATTAAATAATTATGAATAGCATGCTGATGACAGATGCACACTTGTATATAGGAAAGAGTTGTGTGTGTGTGTGTGTGTGTGTTGTCATGGTAGGGAGACATGAAACAGAATCCAGGGTATGAGTGCCTGCTCTCACACACCCATTAATTAGGTTAATGCAGACAAAGTCCTAATTGGTGTTGTCCTTCTTTAGATGTGTGTGTGTGTGTGTGTGTGTGTGTGTGTGTGTGTGTGTGTGTCTTTCTGTATGTGTATCTGTATGTCTTTTTATGTAGGCCAGTGTGGTGGCATGGTGTGAGCATTGAGGTGTGACATATGTGTCAGATAGGAGATTTGCCAGCTTCTACAGTTACTCTAACAACATCACCACAGGCACCCATCCTGTGGGCACCGCTGCCTCCTGGTAGTTTCTGATACACAGTGGAACTCCTGCAGCAAGGCCTGGCACCGCACTGCTGCGATAATTATCAACTCTACTCAAGTATCTGCAGCATTTTTTCAGGCCCTTTTATTGTCTGAGAGCAGTTGCCTTGAAAATGTTGTTTGTTGAGACAAGAGAAAGCTAAATGAGAGCAGAAACGTTGAGAGACTGCTCTGCTGGCTGAATTATGTCTGGATACATTAGGTTGCACATGTGCTGGCCTTAACACTGTCTATAGGTATAACGTTATGTCCCGGTTTCATATGACAAAATAAAATAGTCATTTTCATTGTCGACTGTTTTTACAGTTATTATTGACAACATCACCACCACCACGCTACATACCAATAATATACAGTATGTAATAAATACTCATTGTCATAGTGTACTGTTTTTGCAGTTTTATATACAAGAAATCAACGTACTTTTGTACCAACAGGAAATTATGCTTTATGTGCAATGATGGATGGTCAAACTGTAGCTGTGTCTCCCAATTTAATATTACATAGTAATTGCACACAGCATACAAACAAATAAAGCAGTATACGGATACATTCTCATAATATACTGTTTTTGCAGTTAGTATTCAGAAAATCAACATTAACCACAATTGCAGCTGTTCATGCAGCTCCTCTGTTTGACTTTGCAGTGCATTGTGGGAGAATAGTGTACATCGACAGCAAACTCAGATTTAAGTTCTTTTGATTATACTTCATTTTGTCACTTTTCCACTTCACAAGGCAGAAAGCAGAGAGATTTAGTACATATTTACTTTTGTTTTTTTTAAGATCTTCCTGGAGCTCTCTTATGATCAGCCAGCATGCACAATACAAAGACCCTGAAACTGAAGCAGTTAAATGGAACTCAGCCATCATTCATTATTATTTTCACCTGTGCTTTTTTTTACTGTGACCAAAATGTCTTCTGTTCATCAACACCCACACTAAGAAATTAAGTTAAGTACACTTACAGTATATACAAACTGACTTTTTGTCACTTTTCCACTGTGTACACCTTCATCAAAATGTGTGTAGAATTAGCATGTAATGTAGTGAGTTGGAAAGAGCCAAAACCTAATGTTTTAGGCAAATTTAATCTATTGTTGCGGTTGGATGTTTCTTTAGTTCTTGATACAGTATGCAGTGTAACGGTGTGAGGGAAGGTGTGCTGCAGCAGACGGGCAGCAGGCAGTAATCTGAACCTGTGGCCTCCCGCTGGCTTCTGAGGATCAGATGTCCACCGTCAGAGATCACAGCTCCCATTGTGTTTACCTCAGAGACTCCCGTCCTCTTCAACCTTCCATCACTCCCTCTCTCTCTCGCTCTGTTTACTTCGGAGAATCTCCAGGCTCTGCCCCCCCTCTCACTCCTCTTCTTCTATGCTGACATCACTTGTGTGTCTCACCTTTCTCGCATGTTTATGTTCAGGGGACATGCAAACATTTCAGCATGCACAAGGATTCCAATGTTATGATGTACTCTCAGTAACTGATATGCCTTTTATCCACCCAAGACCCAATGTAAATATATCTTTATATTAATATAATTCATGGGAACTGTACCCAATGGCATCATGTCTGAGTGTCTAAGATATGGCCATATCTCTCCTTGCCACTTCCAAAACTCAATGCTCCACTTCTTCTCTCTCTCTCTTTAGATATGGAGTCAGCCATTAAGACGGTGGTGACCACATTTCTTAATTCTTCCAGTGGGAAGGAGAACCTAAGCGGGAGTGGCTTCCAGAAACTGGTAAAGAAAAAGCTTGGCGGCCTCATGCAGGTAAGGAACTAGAGAACTGTTCACTGTTGTCTATCACTCTTCGCTGTACGCAAATATTCCATCAGTATATAAGATGTAATGTTTTTTTATTCATAAAGAGCTACCATATTCTGTCTACCCCTTTGTGTTCAGGATGCAGACCGCGCCTCTGCCGTTAAGGAGATGCAGCAGGGATTGGATGTGAACAACGATGGAAAGGTCAGCTTCCAGGAATACCTCACTCTGATTGGCTATCTGGCCAACTCCCTTAGTGAGACCAAGACTGGACCCAGTGCAAATGCATCATAGATGCTGGTGAAGCTGGTGGATCGGCTAATTAACAGCCTTTTTTGTTTTGCGTGTTTTAAGTATCTTTTCTCATTTCCAAATGTTAGAGACATGACATTTTTTTCACAACAGTCCATAATCATTTTCATTCAGTTAATCAGCTAGTTGTATAATGCTCTTAATGTCTGTCCAGATCAGCCTTTTTTTCAGTCACACCATATTGATCTCCACTGTCAAGGACACATTGAAGGACTCTAAACTGGGAGTGTCTTTTTCTTATGCCAATTCTACAAAAGATACTTACTGTATTTTCAAAATAAAAGCTTTATGTAATAAAACTATATTGTGTATAGTTTTTAATTGGCATTCCAGCTTTCTTAAGTTGCATTAAAGTGTCTAATTGCTGACGTTACCCATTATCTTCCACAATTAACTAAAATTCTGCTGAGAAACCCAGGGAAATAGCCTACTGTATGCGTACAGTGCTTTCCCTGATGTGGTTTGTCATTGTCCCACAGGCACCGCTGCAATGATACCTGCTCCTTCCATAGCTACATGCAACACTTGCTAAATATAGTTGTGACATCTCTGAGTAGTCAAACTCAGCAGACCTTACATGCATCAACTATTGCAACCAGATCCTGTTACACAGTATACGCTTCCTACTGTGCACCATCCTCCACTCTGCAACACTGTACATACACGCATATGGTCCATACAAACGTGCACACACTGCTGCGCTACCCCACTCACTGACACAACATACTGCAACAAAGACACACAAACCAGATTATGCACTTACCAGGACGGTAGATCAAACATGCGTTTTATGACATCTTGCCGTGCTTGTTTATTAATTAATTTATATTTATAGCATTAATGTTGATGTTTGCTTTCACAAGTATGATCTTCGAGATCCAAGTATACATTATCATATGTGTTTCTGTCATTTATTTTTGCTCTTTACTTAATTTTTCATGTCCTTTCGCTCTCACTGTGTCCATTATACTGCTGGCATGTGCTGCATTTTGGAGCTTGAGGTGTAACTGCGTTTGTGAAAGTGCACATGTGTGTGTCCTTGCATAAGCATGTTTGCCTTTGTGTGTGTTTTGCAAAGTCTTTGTATGGGGATTTCTCTGCATGGCTGCCAGGTGTGATGGCTCCATTCATCGGTGCTACACTAATCCTTCGGATACTGTATCAGGCATGACCCCCCCCCTCCCTTTCCTCCAGTAAACATCCTACCTCTACACACCCCCCAACACTCTGCTGCTTTAAACCAGACACAATTGAAGAGTTATCAAGTTATTGATGTTGTTCTTGGTACTGTATTTATTTTAGCACTCCCTCTAAGTCTGTTCTTTGTTTTGACATGAAGTACAAAATGGTAGCACAACAGGGTAGCAGGATAATCCAATGTCACAATGGCGAACTGTAGCATAGTCAGTGATATGTCATTGTCATGCCTCAACAACTCGTGCTCAGGGAATGCTGTTAGTCTGGTGTTAAGCTCATCAAAGTATGCAGACTACTACCATGTCACAAACTCAGTATTTACACTTGGTGTCTTAACTTCCATGTAGACTGATATCTAAGAGTAAAAAGCCAACATTTACAGTAAAGTTTACAACAACAGCATTTGTGGTGTGGCTTGTGGTCACATGATGGGTCGGCCTACTTCAATTTACCTAATGCTGTGGTCACAGTACCATTAGTGTTTTTTGTCAATATGTCATCTCTGACAGAGCAGGTGGATCTTTTGTGTATCCTTTTAGGTGATAGCAGGTGTCTGATGCGTAAACAGAGAAGGAGGAGAGGAGCAACAGATGGAAGGAGAGAGAGGGGAGGAAGGATAAGTGGGATGGGTGGAGTGAGGGATGTATTTAAGACGTCCTCCTCATCCTCCTCATCAGTCGCTCCTGCCTTCTCTCTCTGCACCTGACCTGTAGGCCATCAATCGTCCTCCACTCAGGTAAAGAATTATGTTGAGGACAGACTTCAACTCTGAAAGCTGTTTCTCTGTTTCTCTCTGAGGTTGTTTCTGACTATTTGTACTTTGAAAAGTAAGTTTTTAGCAGCTAATGCTGTCTGTAGGTGGAATACCTGTTGAAAGTACTTGTGAAAATCAACGACAGGAAGAGCTTTCCAATAATTTACTGATCATTTATGAAACCGTATTTTATCTTGAGCAGAGCGTGCCAAAAATGTCTTTCTGATAATTTCTTTATGCCGCTGATTCATGAGAATTTGGAACATTGTGTCCACGAAGAGAGACAGATGTAAAATGTGATGTGATGTGACAGTGAGGGAAAAGTCTTCACAGTTCAGAGGTGATGTAGGTTCAAGAAAGGCAAAGACTTACACCTGTCTCCGGTGTTTTCTGCCATCCGGTGGAGCTAAAGTAAAAGCCAGATCAGGTTGCCTCTGCGTGTCTTGGTTACATCTCCTCCACTGGTTCGGCTGTTTTACTAGCTTAGAGTTTCACTCTTATCAGCTAGCTCACATTTCTGGCTGCTGTCTATGTCCTGACTCTTAGAGGTCCTCTCGCTGGGGCAAAGCAATAAACAGATTTAGGATCAGTTTAATCTGTAGCAGAATCTTATCTGGACAACTGGCAGGGAGGAAACACTCCTGATGAGGAAACAGTTAGAGCAAACTTGACTCTGGGGCTAGACAGGGTATCCGATCCTGCCAAATATATCTCTCCTGTCACTAGCTAGATAGATGTCATCGAAGATCAAATTTGATCTTTTTAGAGAAAGAGTGTGTTTGCATGTATTTAAGTGTGTGACAGAGCAACCAAGAGAGGCTTTAAGGCTCCATGCTCCAGAGAGTTTGCAGGCAGGAGTACTGATATGGACTGCTCTTGCTTTCTCCTCCTCTCACCCTTCCCCTTATTCTTTCCTTTTCCAGAATGTCTTTGCCTAACTCAGAGAACGCCTCCACCCTGGAGAACGCCATGCAGCTCATGATCCAGACCTTCCATAAGTACTCTGGAAACGAGGGAGACAAATATACACTGAGCAGGGCTGAGCTCAAAGAAATGCTAACCACTGAGCTCGGCAACTACCTGGGGGTAAGGAGACACTTAGGGATGCAGAGATGCACAGCTTCATGCGTATAAATTAGACCCAGCCTACATTTCTGTTTTCTATCCTCACACATGCAGAATGCCCAGGATAAGGAGGCAGTTGATAAGGTCATGGGAGACCTGGATTCCAACAACGACGGGGAGGTAGATTTCACCGAGTTCATCATACTTGTCGGAGCTCTTACTGTGGCCTGTAACGACTTCTTCCTGGAGTACAACGACAAGCCAGAGAAGAAAAAGTGAACATACCCTCTGCACAAAGATGTCTCTGCAGACCCATACTGTCCAGGGAGGGAACAGTTCAGACAGGAGAGAAGGACATCCTGTCATGGGCTTCACATTCACAAATACACACACACTCACACACACGTCTAATAGTCACCTTAGCAATAAATGTTAGGTGTTTGTGTATTTGTCTGCAATGTTCAAATAATCTATTACTAGCTGTATGTATTGTAATGTGAAATTCTGGAGAGTTTAAGTCAGTTTCAACACCTGTGCTATGCTATGTTGCTTTTTTCTTTTCATGTATTTTATAACACATTCAAGCAAATTAATTTTTCCCTGGAAAGAATAAATGTGACCTATACTTAAATACCATGTCTGTTGTACTTTATTACATGAAGATGAGAAAGTACACATGATGGGCACCAGGTGGCAGCAAGTGGCCCTCAATTGAATCCAGCAGAGGATTATTGCATTACTTTTAATTTGCTTTGCAAACGCTGGCACAGCATTTTATTCCAGCAGTGGATGGATGTAGATTGAAGATAGATTTATAAAACATAGCTAAGAGATATATTTGTCATATTAATTAACTATATACAGTATAAGAGGTTGTAGTTAAGTCTTCCATATGAGTGACCTCTGTTGTTGAGTTAATATGGTGTATATGAACAGGTACCGACTATACCTACATTCCTGTTTTTACAGCAGAATAATAATAACGAAGTGACCTTGGCCGGACCCTACACCCATGATTGTTTAAAAGCCCTGTTTCCTAGAAGAAGAAAAAAGCACTGCGGAGTGTGAAGGTATGTGTGTGTGTTTGTGAGTAGGCCTATATAAAAAGGAAGTTGCCAGCCTCAACATTAGAAAGGCAGGAAACGTTCCTTTCTTTCATTCTATCCTGTGGTGTAAGATTAATGGGAAGTTTGGGTAATACAGTAATTGACTATAGGTTGTGTGTGTGTGTGTGTGTGTGTGTGTGCGTGAGAGTAAAAACATGCCACACAGACGCATACTTTGATTAATCTGAACCTACAACCTTTATTGGACTGGTTAACGTGTGCACAGGAGCAGATTTGAGAGTCGGGAAGGAGAAGGGTGAAAGATGGGGGGAGCATGATTAGAAAGGAAGTGAGAAGAAAGGAAGGATAAGGGAAAGGTCAAAGAGAGAGAAAAAGAGTGGACAGCAGCACTTTGTCTGTGTGGAGCCCTGTAACTACAGTTTTCACAGGTCTCTGATAGGCTTTTCACACTTGTCCGAGATCTGTTGGGGAACCACCCCCCCTTGGGTAATCCCAACCTCGAGAGACAGCTCCCAGTCCAGAACTGAGCTAAACTGAGACTTGATCTGTGACCGAGGCCACACGACTGTGAAAAGCTGGGGAAACTCACAGCGAATGACAGTGACTGAGGATTAAACAGCATTTTTTCAGAGTTTATAGTGGCTTTCCTATGGAGTAACAATACTAACAGTCTTTTGTCTCAGCCTGCCTGTCTAGCCTGCTTTATTCCTCCTCACTATCTGGATTGTGCTTGCTGTGTTCAGATTATCATGTTTTTATTCAGTCTGCAACATCATTATAAAGTCAATAATATTTGCACTATTACCTTTTGCAATATTATCTTTTCTTTTCTGTTTTTGCATCTGTGATTTATTGCCTGGTGCAACTGCTTCCGCGTTGGCCCTCTTGTCATTTCTCTCTTGTTTACTGAAAATTCACCCACCACTCCCTGCGTGCTTTTTGCTTCTAGCTTAGTTTGAACATGGGAAGATTGTGGACAAATCAGCCAGTCCATGATGAAAAGGAAAACTGCTGTGATAAATGAGAATGTATGAGAATGGACATGATCATTATTCAATCTGAACAAAATGTCAGAAATGTGTTTGTCCATGGAAGACCAGATAAAGTAGAGAGAACTGGAGAGAGGTTGCCAGAGATTAATGGAAGGGAGGGGGAGACACACATGTATGCTCTTCTTAATATCGTATCTGACAGATGTGATAATGCATTGGGGTGTGGGGCGCGCATTCCATACATACATACATACACACACACACACACACACACACACACACACACATACACACACACACACGCATACATGTATGCTTTGAACATTACATACTGAAATATGAAATTACATATTAATACACATAATATCTTAATTTCCATGATAGAATTCCCTTCCCATCATCAATATAATTTGATTTACATGTTACTTTTTCTAATACTGATCTTTGCTACATGCTTTAGATACTCCATCTTGGGGAAATCATGTTCTACTGTCCATCATATAGGAGGTCCTATCCACCATCTTGGCTCAGATTCCTCAGTTTCTCTGGAGCTGAACTCCTCTCACTGCAGCTGTGCCCTCTGGCACAGCAGGCTGCTGCTGTCTATTTAATGTGCACAACTCTCGAAGCAAAACCCTGTCCATGCATCTATTACTTTATCCCTTTTATCAAATAATGCAACCCGGCTTTTTCTTCCCACTCCATGTATTTTCCTTCACAATTTGTTGCTTGTACACATATTGTGTTAGTGTGCGCGTCACAGGCTGTGTAGTACAGTTTATATCACATTCTTGTTTAATCTATACAATCATACAACATACCATAGCCTCTCTATCAGGAACAGACCCTCGCATGAGCTAACACATAGAGAAATCTTAATAATATATTCCTAATGCTATACTGTGGTAAGCTGCTATGCTATGATAAAATGTACTAAATCAGTTCACTGGCATAGTGGATTTCTGAAAAAATAAAATAAATGTATAAGAACCTTGATATGAACCTCCCTTCCCTTTCTGATTAGCTCCCTCTGACATCAGTCAATATTAAGGATGAGTAATGTCATAGTTGAAGGCGGGCATGTCATGTGTCAATTAGGCAGTCAGCGTCGATAGTGCGGAGCGGAAGTGTTCATAGGCTGGCGTAAGGTTCAACAAGGAATCAAAGCATCCTCGCTCCCTGACTGGCTGAAGAGGAGAGCAGGGAGGGACCTTTCCACCAGAAAGGGGAGGTCAGTCCATTAAACATCTGGACAAAAAACTGTAGGTACTGTAAGAGTATGATGGTGTTTACCTTTTTCTTCATTCGAGAAAAACAGTTGTTCGTTGCAAAAAACGTTACTATAAAGGTAATGGGCGTGATTGCTGTTCAGTTCCAGTTCTGGTTTCCAGTTCAGTAGACACAATAAAACCCAGACCTGCTCCCCCACCTCCGGCTCTTGTCCTGCTGTGCTGATTGGTCGGGGGAACTGTCAGGTCAGCGTGTTCTCGGCCTGGCAATGGTCAGCCTGGTGAGCTGGTGATGGTCTTGACTGTGTAATTCTGGAAAAGCGGCTGCATGAACATGCCTAATGTGCCGGACACACACACAAACACAAAGATCCAAAGGAAGAGGCGGTCGATCACCATGGCAACGTACTTCCAGTCCTCGCTCACCTGTGGACGGGGAGGGACAAAAGGGGTTTAGGATGGGGTGAAGAGACAGATTAGAGTGAGCAGAATCCCACCTCTCATTCTCATTCTCATTCTCTAACTACCCCCTTGCCTTTCCCTATGCTGAGGGTTAATGGAGGTGAAGGGTTAATGTGAGCAGAGACTCGTTTTGCCACACAGCTCTGATGAGGTCTAACACGAGTCAAGGAGATGGAGAAGGACGTGAGAGACGAGAGAGAGTGATGGAGGGCAGAGAGACAGAGGGGTGTGCTGACACACTGTAACCCCTGCGATGATGACTGGGGGAGGAGGGGGAGGGGAAGGGCTGACGCACCATGCACTGTGCCAGGAGACGGAGGATTTTAAAGCGGTTGTCATGGCAACAGGGTTTGATAACTATATCGATGATGGACAGAGTTACTGAGGATTGTTAATTCCTGTGTCTTTTTCTTTCATTCCAGGAGAGAAGGCTGGTCTGGCGATAAAAAATGCCACCCTCACTCCACTTTCTTGGTCCCTCTTTTCCAATGCTTCTCCATTTGTACTCCTTCTCTATGCACACGTCATGCTGCTGCTATAATTACATGTCTGTGTTGAATATTCAGAGAGCTATGATTGCGTCACCAGATCTGTCTCCTTTGCTTATGCTCTGGTGTAATCCCCCATGCGTTTCAAATGGCAGAACTGAGCAGGACTCATGTGCCGCTCTATCGTCACTATAACTTGATATGGCACTGAAAGGACAGATCTGTGCTGCTCATGATGCTTTTTATGGTTAGTAACGTGTGCACATGACATAAAATAATTTACACTATGATTTTATTCACACGGAGACAAGATAATAATTAATTTTAATATGGAGGAGAGCCCAAGCGACATACCAGGCTAGTATAAATCTGTTTATCCAAATATATAAATATTGAAGTGTGTGTTGGCAGCAAATTGCAGAGCATTAAACTGCAGCAATAAAGGATTTATTGGCATCAGCATCACTTTCTGTTTTTGTGTTTAACGTAAAGAATCTAGTTAAACAATATAATTTGAATGTTTTACTTTTTTATTTGTTTTTACCACTTGGGCGCAGAGCAAAAAGCTGTAAACAAACATTGACATTACCACATTATAAAGTTGATATAATGAACAGTGGCCTATTTACACATCTAGCAGTCATGTGGTAACATTAGCACTTGTGTCTCTGCCTACCTAAGTCCAATATTTACTCTCAACTTTGTTTTGGTTTCTACCACACCAGAAATATCTGTCTCTTTTTCTGCTAAATGCTCCACTGTGTTGACCAGCTAGTTGCTAACTGTGTCTGTCTGTTGTTTGGTGCTGGAAAGGCAGCATACAGGGGTTAATCAGCCTGAAAAAAGCTGCCTAGTTTCTCTGTAAACGACGATGATGAGAATGGCGAGAGTGAACCAAAACAGCAAAGCTGGAGAGTCCGGTGATAATTCCTTATGAGTTTGTGACTATGACCATTACACATAGTCACTTGATCCGTTCTTAATATAAAGATATTCACTAGAGCAGCTTTAAATACTTACATTTAAATGTATATCTGCTGTTACTGTCATCTCTGACTGTCACGATTGTTAGTTCTGTTCTGTTTCCTGTTTTATTTTGAAGTCCGTCTTGTCTCCCTTGTCCTGTCTAGCTTACGTCTTTTGTTTTTCCCGCCTGTTTGATTGTTCTACCCTGCCCTGATTTGTTTCACCTGTTGTGTCACCTGTTTCTTGTTAGTCCTTGTTAACCTGTGTATTTAGTCTCTGTGTTGTCTTTGTCTTGTGCGGGAGCATTATGTGTCTGTTGCTGTTTGGAGGTTTCAAGGGCTGTCTTGTTCTGTTCAGTTGTGTTTTTATATTTTTGTCTCGTGTTCTCTGTGGTTTTGTTTCCTGTCCGGATTACTTTTGTTGTAGTTTTTACCTGCTGCTTCCAGGACACTTTTTGTTTGTTTGTACTTTGTTTTGTTAATAAATTAATAAATTATCCAGCTCTATTCTTTGCCTGCTCTCTGCATTTGGGTCCAAGCCTTTCTTGACATACCGTGACATTGACTATACAGTTTATTGTTAAACTGTATCTATAGTACTGTCTCTATACTCTTTATCACAAAATGCTTATTTATCTTTTATTTATTATTACTTTGTTTATGTAAGAAAATGAATAACTGTTGATATATTGTTATCTAATTTTGTTTATTATTCTCAATATCACTATCACCCTAAAATAAATCCAGTAATGGTCGAGCTCTGGTAAGGAGCAACAGAGACTATTACTGTAATGGTGTAAATGGTCACATACAGATATTATAATACTCACACTTTGATCATCATCTTCACTCTTCATGTGGTTAGCGATGAAGCGTACTCCTTCCACAGCCTCCTCAAATCCCGGACAGGCTTGAGCCAGCAGGGCCTGAGTCAGAGCAGGACCTCCTGCTGCTTGCTTCCCCCGCGGCAGGTTTCCAGAGCCCCCTTCCCGGCCCTCCCTCACCCTGTTTAGACCATCCATGGATCCCCCTCCTGCACCTCCCAGATCCCCTCCAAACTGTTTAACAGACGCCCGGTTCACATAGCAGGTACAAGGGTCATTGTCTTCCTTGCTGAACACCCCTGTGGAGGTTCCCCCTCCATTCCCGCCAGCGCTGCCCAGCCCGAGCCCCACCATCAAGGCCCCCGCCTCCCCGCTGCGCCCACCCTCCTTCTGCTCCTGGGCCCTCCTTCTTTGGCGCAGGCGCTGGCGCTCGCAGCTGTTCCTTGGCTGGCGCATGAAGAGCAAGGCAGGAAGCTTGTTGAGGAACACCAGTTTAACCCAAGGGGGCATGGTGTGTGTGGTGGGCGAGCGGTGGTGTACATTCAGCACACACACACTGGTGACGATAGAGAAAGTGACCAGGACCATGGTGAACATCAGGTACTTCCCCACGAGAGGGACGTCTAGTGAAGTGGGTGGGACGATCTTGGAGATCAGCAGCAGGAACACAGTGAGAGCCAGCAGCACGGAGATGCAGAGCGTCATCTTCTCTCCACAGTCAGAGGGCAGGTAGAAGACCAGGATTGCCAGCGAGGTGATGAGCACACACGGGATGATGAGGTTGATGGTGTAAAAAAGAGGCTTCCTGCGAATGATAAAGTCGTACGTGATGTCCACGTAGGTGGGGTCAGCTGGGTTCTCATTTCGTCTGCCTGGCAGGGCGATGATGTCCCACTCACCACTGGGCGTGAAGTCGTCCATGCTGGCCACGTCAGCACGGAGCACCAGATCGATCTCGGTGCGGTCGTAGGTCCAGGAGCGGAAGCGCAGCGTGCAGTTCTGCTGGTCAAAGGGGAAGTGCTTGACTTCGATCTTACAGGCTGACTTGTAGATGGCTGGGGGCAACCAGAAGATACTGCCGTCGTAGGAGACCACCGCGTTAGAGTAGAATGACACTTCGTACACCCCATCAGCACTGAGCGTGAGAGAGATGAAAAGGGAGATGAAAGACAAAAAGAAGGTGTCAGACATAAACAGAAACCTTTGTGTGATTCATTAGTTTAAATAATAATAATTTTATAAACAAAGTATAATGAGATGTTTCCCCTGAGTCTCATGAACTGTGGAACATGACGCATGTCATTATACAATATGGCTTAATTAAAGAGCTCTATAACACACACACACACACACACACACACACACACACACACACACACACACACACACACACACACACACACGGATGTGGAGGTTGCGGGGCTGTAAGGCATCTCAGGACAGCAGGGTCACACACAAACCTGCTTCTACAAACACAAGGAACAGGATGAGCATGCAGTCTAGACAGGAAACACAGCTCACAGGTCAGACTGGGTCGAGTTAAACAGCTCAAATTAGAAACTTCGGTCAGAAGTCAGCTGACAACATTAAACTGTACATTGAATTTCCATTCAACGTAAGCTTTTTGAAATATAAGTCATTAATGATGGTTGATGCTGTGAGATGAGACATAATGAAAGATAGTAATTCATCATTTTTGACTGATTACACAATTGGCCCACCTGCCAAAGTACACCTTCAGAAACAGCAACTTTCCTGCAGATTTAGTTACAAAATCTAATTCCAAATTAGCAGCTCTATAGTACTGCTGTTTCCAGGAGTTTGAATGGGAGGATAGTGTGTCGACCTAGGGTTCATGGGATTAGCGGGATATCATTTTATCCAGAGTGCTGCGGGTCAGGGATCTTTTAATCTTTAGTAAAGTAAGGACTGAGGCCGGGAAAGAGGAGAAGGCCGGACAGATCACTGTACTCTGATGAGCTGATTTACATACTTTAGGCTGACACTCAGTTTCCATTACATTGAGACAAGTGGTCTGCATCCGTACCTCCCTGAGACATGCAAGCTAATTGTAATTAACTGAAGTTTCTGTTTCTTGAAGAGTGTGTTTGTGTTATATAATGCACTACACTTAATAGCATTGAACATAAAATTGGATTATTCTACATATGTGATTTTGCATACATCTGCCATACAGTTGATTTTAACATACCCTCAAGTCTGGGTTAACAATTGGGAATATGGGAAATTACCGCAATGTATTGTAACATCGGAGTACTAGTTGGTTTCTGTAGCAAGGTGCATTCACAATGCGCAAACGGTAGGGCTGTGGATGGGGGTCAATAGTGGCTCAACAGCAAACCTTTGCCCCTGGGGCTCCCTTATAAATTAATCCAGGCCTAAAAATGACTTTCTAAATTAAAATTCAAAGACATAAATATATCTCAAGCATCTGTGCATGCAGATAAATAGATAAACATCACATTTTACAACAACCCAAAAAGAAAGAAGAGTTTGGATGTGTGTAAATATGTGCAAGTGCTTCTTTTCGGTTAACTGTATGCATCTGCTGTACATTATCTATCTGGGTGTGTTGTGCAGATGACTCCATCTTTGAAGTGTTCTGTACTGTAAAGTAATGTAGCATGAGTGATGTGAACAGATCACAGTGGACATATTCAGTCATATGTGGCAGGCCTGCATGTATGTATTACACAGTGAAACCTCCGGCATTTAATTGATGTTCTTATCCAAAGTGACTTACAGTACAATGGTGGCAGCTGGATCAAATCATCAGTTCGATATAAGAACTGTATGTGCTTTTGTTGTGCATATTTATGAGCGTGCATGCATCCATGAGCCTTCGTGTGTCTTCAGATGTGAGGGTGGGAGGGTGAGTGAGTGACTCACTTGTTGTAGAGCACCACGTCAGGCAGCCATATGTGTTTTGAGGGTAGCCTGACCTTCAACATCCCATCAAACTCCTCAGGGACCCAAGTCAGACGATAGTCCTGCCACTCCTGTGGGCCAATAAAAACAAAATACTTAATCACTCGTGTGCCAGTACAGCAGCAAGAAGACGTCTTGAGAGGAGCAGAGAGGAGGTCTGTCTGTCTGTCTGTCTGTCTGTCTGTCTATCTGTCTGTGGTCATAATGACACATCACAAGTCTGGGGAACATCCTGTGCTGTGTGTCCCTCTACGCTTACATCATACTTTTAACTATAAGCCAAAGAGAGAGAGAGAGAGTGAAGCACTCATGCCAACCCTGACCCCTGTCTTTTAAACACACCCAGCCACAGACCAATCAGCATGATTAGTGTGTGTGTGTGTGTGTGTGTGTGTGTGTGTGTGTGTGTGTGTGTGTGTGTGTGTGTGTGTGTGTGTGCTTGCTTCAGCAAACATCTTGGTAACCTTGTGTAAAAGACAGCATTATCTTGTTCTGTATGCTGTGGGTCAGTCATTGACACTGCCACACTGAAGCCTCCGCGACCTGCAACAGCAGTTCTGTCTGGCTCTTCTATGTTATGGCCATGTTGGAGCTGTAATGCTCATGCTAGGTCATCTGCAGTAACTGTGATGCATTGTGGTCATTACAGTTTCTCTTGGCTCAGGACAGCTGTCCTTGGCTCCCCTGCTTACCGATAGCAAAGGATCCATAAAGCATTGATGGCCATTCTACGCTCCGTTACATGTCATAAATCCTAACTTGCTCAGGTACAAGTGTATTTGCATGTGTCAACATAAGATAAAAAAATGCATGAAGCTATAAACAATCTAATTGAAAAAGTGCAGCATCCACAACACTGACATTATACACAAAAGGCTGTTTGAGAAAAGTTTCATTTAGATCTAAATTTATGTCCAAATTAAACATACATTTGTGTAATTTGTTCTGACACCTGCCCTCCACTCAAAAACAAGCATTTGTATACCGTGTGTGTGTGTGTGTGTGTGTGTGTGTGTGTGTGTGTGTGTGTGTGTGTGTGTGTGTGTGTGTGTGTGTATATAAATGTGTACACCCACATGTTCTACCATGTTATAGGCCTCAGCTGTAAGCATACAAATAGCCAGTCATGTAGAAGAGGGTCACAGCTCAGTCCGGGTCACATTACTCACAGTGTGAGGTCTCATCCAAAACCCACAGACTGACAAAAAGAAATAGGGGTTCAGCATGTGTGCAAAGGGCTTCTGGTATGATTAGCTGTGTTTCCTGCTCATAAATTTCAACTCTCTTCAACTCATTTTTCACCTGTCAGATTTGGGGTTTTGGAGGATGTGCATTGTTTGATGTCTCTCTCACTTTCTGACAGTTCACCAGTCATGTCAGTTCTCAGGGCTGCTGCTCCACATGAGTGGAGGCCGGATTAGACTCTGCATGGCCACAACTAGTGAAACATATAGAACGCAGGGATGCATCTGTCCCCTCCAATAACTGGACCACTGCTCATGTACTATGGTCTACTGGTTTAATGGCTTCATGGCCCATGATTATATAATTTATACAGCATGTATACTGTATTGTAGAGTGATCATTATTCTGTGTCTGCATTTGTCACTACCATCCACGTCGGTTGTCGTAACTTCCACTTACCTGGCAGGTAAAACCATGCAAAATCAAATAATGAATTCCTTGTTCGGTCTACATTTTAATAATTATTCTGTCTTCATTTATTTTTCTCTGTGTGGCAGATTGTTTACTATGTTAGGGCAATACGATTAGAAGAAGAGTGGGAAGTCTCACCTGTGTTAGCCAGACATTGGTGGTCATAACCTGCTCTCTTTCATGCTGCAGAAAAAGAAGACATATACATTATAAACTATGATTAAAGGGCTACCTCAGTGATTCATTACAGCACTTCCATCAAGCTGAAGGACCTGTGTGACAGATTTCCTTCTAAAGAAAATGGCATGATATTGATGCAACAAGCCCAGATATCCTGAATTGTAGTCCAATTGAAGCTTGCAATATGCATCTTGAAAGCGTCTTTCATTGCTAATGCTAATTGTAAATGCCAATGTACTTCAAACTCTACATCCCCAGTTTATAAAGTTATCTGAAAAACAAAATCAAAGTCTTAAAGCCCAAGCCGAAATAACCTTGACGACAACATAGGGGTTCATTTATAAGACTTTTTAAAAGCTCCTCCAGAACCAAAGAAGACTTTATACAACTATAAAATACTCAACATAATGAGTAAACTGATCTATATGTGTAAAACCAGTGGAGTGGCCCTTTAACTTACACAAAGATAAACTAATATATGTCAGTGTAGCATTTTTAGATCATAGTCTTGACATTTACTCAAGTAAATACAATTCTGAGTTACTTGTACTTTACTCAAGTATTAAAATGTTATGCTACTTTATAAAGTTGCTTTGCAGATGACAATTTTAAAAACCTAAAATTACACAGTGTATTGTTATACATGAAATGAAAACCACTCAAGAGTATATAAAATGAGAACAATTAGCTAACAACATTCAAATGTGGCTTACATGTTACTGCATCAATAATAATAATTCAATAGTATTAATATATTAATTGAACACTTACAGAGTACGTACTGTAACTTTAAGTGCATCTTCAGATAATACTTGCTTGTAAGATTTTGAATGTAGGGCTTTAACTTGTAATAGAGTATTTTCACTTTTCCTTAAGTACAAGATCTTAATACTTCACCACTAAATGTTGGTCTGTCTTTAAAAAAAAATCTCAACATGAGTTTCATGAAACAGATCAGGCCTTGGCCCAAGGATTAAATGATTATCAGATTGGCTTGAGATTTCCTGGGATTTACATCATTAGACAACTTCATTTTCAGCTTTAACCATGGGAGCTGTGGACAAATAATGTTTGCAGTCAATAGATCAGGAGGAACAGCATTAGTCAGCATTAGTGCAGTTTTTGCACCTTGTGTGATTAATGCCATCTTTTAGAGTCCTTTTTTTTAATGTGTAATCAAAATAAAATGATGCGTAACATATTGGATTGTCCTCATGCTGTGAACGGTGCACACAGATTCAAACACACAAGCCCAGACACGTGCACACACACCACGCTGATGAGCTGGGCCAACGACACCATCAGCTGCACGGTAACCAGCTCGGAGCCATTCGTCGCAGGACGGATCAGTTTGTTGTAGTGGGCAGGGTTCAAGAGATGCTCCACCAACCGCTCCTCTGTGTCTGCCCCGAGGCCGCCTGTAATGAGAACACATTATCATTATCATCATCTGCCTCTATCATGAGAAGAATATGGTGCAGCCATCTGCGTCTCTCTTGGATTTCTTTTATCATATAGTGTAATCATACAAGGGCGGGGAATCAGTGGTTTCTCTGTTTGGCCACTGCCCTCACTGCCAGCAATGACAGCTGGCTATCCATGTGTATCGAGAATGCAAAGCCTTTGAACTATGGCATTACTCATCACTGCTGACTGGAGCACGTCAGCACAGCTCGATGCACACTTCTTACGAGATCTGACATCATAATAATGTGTCAACCAGTCTGAATGTCTCTATTGCTATCCTTTCTCTCTATATCACTCTCTTTGTGCCTCTGCTCTGTCTCTATCTATTCTCCCCTGCTGTTTTGCACTTCTCTCTAACTGCCAGTCTTTTGTTGCTTTGGGTTATTTTCACTCCATCTCTCACGTCTCTTCCTGTCTTTCCCCATCTGTCCCTCCCTCTCTCTCTCCCTCGCTCTCTCTCTCTCTCTCTCTCTCTCTCTCTCTCTCTCTCTCTCTCTCTCTCTCTCTCTCACCTGTCCGCTATCCCTCCATCTGTAGCAGACTGCAGTCATATCTGTGTGAGTGGTCAAGTTTAGGTAGGGCTGTCACAACAGCACACACAGGAGGGGAGGTGTTGTACTGAGAGACACGATACATGGAGAAAAACAACTGTTCTGCACTTCCTCTTGGCTTCCTCTCTCTCCCGCTTCTCACTCCCTGCCTCTCTGGCATCTACTCACTTCTAATGTACCCTATATATTCACTCTCAAAATTCCCTCACATGTTCCTCCTGGAGATAAACACAGGCTGCTTACTGTGTGGTATTAATGTTGTCATATCTGAACCTGCTATTTTAGAGGCTATTAACGTTGCAGGATATTGTAAACAAACACGTAAAAGCTAGTGTGGGTTAAATTAACACAGAATTTTTTATTTTTTATTTAAGGATACATGTGATGAACCCTTTCATTTTCAAGAGGGGTCTATGCACTAAACAAAGATTATTAAAAAAATATATATATAAATGGGAAAACAGAACAATCAAAAATAATATATGATTAAATACAAAGACCCAAACACTCCTCTTTATTACATTCTTTTACATAAATCATCTGCATAAAACTAAAAACTAATCATTGACTGAAATTTGGTTAATAAAGCAGAAGTCAATTGACAGAAAATAAATATTTTATCAAAAACAAATGCAAAACTATTCCTCGCTCCAACTTCTTAAATGTGAGGACTTGCTGCCTTTTTACATTATTGTAAATTAAATATATTTTATTTAATGAGGTTTGGTCTGTTGATTGGACAAAACAAGATATTTGAAGACATCATCTCTGGCTTCAAGAAATGTGATGATAAGATGTGATGAGCATATCATGGACCAAATGATTAATCAATTAGTAAAACAATCACCCGATTAAGCAATGATAAAAAAAAATAGTTAGTTGCAGCTCTATCAATTGTATTGAGATATTAAATACTGAATATAAGATACAAACGACAAAGATTTAAAAAAAATAAATAAAAAAGATTCATACATGAAGGGAAATACAATTTTTAAAAAACGGGACAGAGATAAACACAATAAATGTTGGGATTAGTTCTATTAGAGATGTAAAAATATGGAAATGTAAATTAAAAACCTAGAGAAATAAACTAGGCTTAAATGTACTGAACTGATTTCCTGTTTTTCATCATTTCCCTCTGAATGTGTTTCTGAGCTCCTCTGACACTTAGTCCTCCCCCTCTATTTCCCCCCTGATCGCCACCTTCCGCCCCGTAGCACTGCTGTGTTCACTGAGCAGGAATGATAGCCTCTGTCTCTGGATCAATGAGGACTCTATTTATGCCCCTTAAACTAAACACGCAATTCATCGCTCCCCCTCCCTTTTTTTTAATCTCCTGCTCTTTTGTCCGTCTCATCTTCTTTTACCGTCTTTCCATCATTTGAGCCAGCCCATATTTTCTCCTCACTCCCCTGACTGTCTCCCTCGCTCTAATCCTTCCTGTTATCTCCATCTCCCCGTTGCTGACAGCCACTGTCCATTTATTGCCCCTTCTCTTGCTAATCCACCATCATCAATACACATCCTGTCAGCACTTGTGTGTATACATGTAGCACTCTGGTTGTTTATTGTGCACAGGCGCCTGTGTTTTTGTTTTGTATGTGTGTGTGTGTGTGTGTGTGTGTGTGTGTGTGTGTGTGTGTGTGTGTGTGTGTGTGTGTTTTGTGTGTGCACATATTCATGAGGGAAATAAACACTACTGTCTGTGCCTGAACCATATGAGTAATGTATATTATTCTCAGAAGCCCAAGGCAATAACACAGTCGTATAAGACAGAAAGCTAATACAGTTCACTTAAACAATGATGAAGCAGAAAAGGCCTACATTTCCATCAGCCATACTCATGATGGTAGATTCTTGCTCAAACTAACTAGATGCCATGTTAAATGTCTTGCTAAATTTTTCCGAATGATATACAGTTTGTGAGAAGGATTATATTTGCTTTATTTTTCTCACATTAACACTAACACAAGACCAAAGCACCTAAAACAAACCTTATACCAGGTAAGAGCTGATTCCCCTCATCTTTGATCATATTGTTTGAGTAGGAGTAATTATGTGGGTTTACGGAAAAGCTCCTCAGTCAACTGCCTGGAAGGAGACGTTGGGGGCTTGAAACACCAATAAACCCGAAACAAAGTCCAAGGCTAAATTGATTCAGTTTATTGGATGCAAAATAAGTGTACAAAATTGCAATTCAAACATCATCTCTGTCAACTTTGGCCTGTTTCTTTCTTTGACGTTAGGATTATATAACTTTCAACAGGCCAAGGAACAAGTCTGAAAACAGCTACATTTAATAATAATTAATAATTGATACTCTTTATTGATCCCCAATGGGGAAATTACAATTTACACTCTGTTGTTATTACACACTACACACAGGCCTGAAATACACACACACACATGCTCAGGTCCTTTTACATGCACTAATGGAGAGATGTCAGAGTATATATATATATATATATATATATATATATATATATATATATATATATATATATATATATATACATATATATATATATATAATATATATATATATATATATATATATTATATTTTCTGTCAGGATCTTAACATTGTGACATAGGCTGTTAAAATGTTTCAACAGTTTCAATATTTCCACATCAACTCCTGCACTTACTAGAATAAAAAAGTGTGTTGTTGAAGCAAATCTGACTTGAGATGCGGATTAAAAAAAAAGAATGTGCAGTTTTGTCTTACATATCCACTCTCTGAGTCTTCATATTTTCTGCTTTTTTCACTAAAATATTTGCATGCATGGGCTCAGAATGAAAGTATAGACATATTTATATATTTTACGACACTGAGACAAATTAGAGACCAAAACAGAGAGATTTGCTGGTTTATTCTTATCTCAAGAACAAGTGATAAAAATATCCACACACACTCCAGGCTGATCACCACACAAACATGTTCCTCCTCATCCTCAGCACCCAATGCTTTGAAACAAAAACGTTACTCTCTCTTCATACGACATGTTGTCATGCTAAAGGCCGAGCTGAGTGGTTGTAATGTTGCTGGCAGCTCAGGTTGTATTCTGGTTGTTCCAGTGCAAATATTGCAAACTTAATGTGACACTATGAATATTTCAGCAGGGCTCACCCATTAGACCCTGGAGCAAGGGAAGTTACACACCACCATGCACATGCATGCAAACACACACACACACACACACACACACACACACACACACACACACACACACACACACACACACAAACACACACACACACACACACACACACACACACACGTGTGACATCACAGGAACAGAAGAGATGATAGCCATGTTCAGTGTTCGATTGCTTCATTACTAAATCCGTTTCTTTATCCTTCTTTTAAACAGCCATTGATCTTAGTGTGCTGATTAACCTCACAGTGTGTCGGTCAAACTCATGATTCTTGGAAAATCGTAACTTGTTTGATCATATAAAACCATCAATCGTTACATTTAACAGCACATGTTGCAGTTTATAAAGCTACATAGGGGCCATTGTTTACACATGCTGTAAAGACAAATGTGGAGAAAATGAGGGCAAAGCGAGAGCTAAATTGAATTATCCCGCTTAGACTATTACGGCGATGATCTCTATTTATAAGCTCGCTCAAATGAGAAAAGGTTGGAGGGAAAGTAGGGTCGCTTTCTGCTCTGCGCTCTGCCAAAGTAGATTTTTGGCTGCATGCTGAAATATTCTTAAATCAATAATGGAGAGGTCCATTGATCTACTGGCAACACCCAATTGGCAGCGTAGTGCCCATGAATGAGAGATTAATATTGATCCTCCATCCAGCTGCAATATCACAGCACTCCAAACACAAACCCATCCCACTGTGGACTAACTGAGGGCAGAAGAAGCTTTATTGTCCCTGAATTCGACAATCTCCACAGTCAAGAAAAGTAATGGAAAAGCATTTTCCATTACTAATAATGATGAATGGTCAAACTTTCTGTATGCATTTACTAGACTTCTGTACTTAATTCTGTTCTTATGAACAATACCATAATACTAATAATACTTATACTAACTTAATCACAAAGCCCTTATATAAAATCAGATTTTAGGTTGTTTTTGCAAAAAATAAATACATAGATGGATAAAAAGATGCACACAAATGAATAGGATATGTTAGTGATAGATACACAACAGACAGTAAATTGAATAACTTTGGGTTTTGGACCGTTGGCCGCACACAAAAAAAGACCATGTGGTCTGGGAAATTGTGATAAAGCATTCTTATGACATTTTATATAAATCAACCAATTGATCGATTAATCGAGAGAGTAATCGGTTGATTAATCACTAATGAAAACAATGTTGTGCAGAGAAAAAAGATCAGTTAAAGAGACAGCAGTCTGTGGATCGCTGCAGTAACTGCTTTGTTTCATATCTTAGATATCTTTGTAGTGTGAACGTTTTAGCAAAAATGTATCATCAAAGTTTATTGTTACAAATTGGCCTCACAAAACTCCACAGAGACTTTTGTCAGGCCCATTATTACAAATACATACAGTGGGGCCAAGCATTGATCCAAATATAGAAACACATCTACCTATAGCTTGAACCTACAAAGCTCTTTTTCTGATTCTAGTCAACATCTCAAAGTTTCCAATGATGATTTCTATTTAATGTTATATACCTAGTCAAATTTATTTTTTTATATTGTGCAATATCAAAGGTAGAGTCAAACATTGTGGAAAGTGTTGAAGTGGTTTTAGACTACTAAAGAATATACAGTTGAAAAGCACAGAAGCTATGAAATCCTCACAGTGGGGATATGCAGTATGGTTTGTACTATTTACAGCCCAAGGAGCTCAGCTGTTTGATGAAAGACGGTATGGCTTTCCAACTATTGTGGTGCATATTTCAGGGATTGCATGTTATGTTATTATACATCTTATCACTAGAGGAGGGTTTGTGTTATCTGGAATACACTTCTACACACCTGCATCTGAGCAACATAAGCACAACCTTGCCTCAATGTGAATCAAACTTTTTTTTTTTAAACACACTTGCATTAAAACGATTAAAAATCTCAACTTTCCAAATGTCTCTTATCTGCCACTTCTTCTCCACTGCTTAATGTTCTATTAAACCTCTGTTCTCTTCCTCTTCTTCACCCTAATCTCCAGGGCCACTGCTACTACATTCACACACACACACACACACACACACACACACACACACACACACACACACACACACACACACACACAATATCTTGCACAAACACACACAATCTTGCACAAATCCCACATGAGAGCACACAGTTTTACACACAGGATCACACACATTCTCACAATACAAATAGAGGCCTGTGTTGTGTGACTGCTGTGCATTTCTTATCACAGATGGAGCCCCTATCCACTGATCAGATCCTGTTGCTGCTGTGTGTTGGGATTCAGTCCAAAAAGATAAAGACAGAGGAAATGAGAGAGCAAGATGAAGACAGAAAGTGAAAGAGAGAGAGAGAGAGAGAGAGAGAGAGAGAGAGAGAGAGAGAGAGAGAGAGAGAGAGAGAGACAATGTGAAGGTGCTTGTAATGTGCAGGTTGAGATGCTGCAGAGATCAGTGGGCTGGAACAGTGCAGCAGAAAAGTGATGACAGGCTAAACTGACTGAGCAGAACTTTCTAGACTGTAGCGCTGCCAAGAACAATGGTTAGTTGATATTCACTAAGTGCATTCATAAAGCAGAGGACAAAGATTATGGCACATGCATACACTCACCCAGTCACACATGCAAAGAGGATGACTTGGCTGCGCGTCAAACACATCTGTTTTATAAGATGCCGCTGATAAAAGTGTTGCTGTAAAACAAATCCGAGCACACTAGACGTCTTTGGGTGATGAGACTGACGTACTCCGTGCTACATATCCAGTAACCCACGCATCAGGTCAACTCAGCACCACAGACCTGTTTATTATGCATGGCCTGCAGGGGAAATGACAAGAGACATCCTCCTCACACAACAGGACGGCCACATCGCGGCAGCGTCTGAGACAGGTGGTGAAATGTCCTTGAGCGCCCTAGCACAGCCGCTGAATGTGAGACTCTTTTTGTGCTTGTCTATGCATGTTAAAGTCTTATTTAAGAAAGTATTGTATGTCTGGAGGTGTACAGTTATGATTTTTCTCCCTCTAATTCCACACCAATGTAAACAAACCGACGCATACGAATAACTTAGTCAGAGTCAGAGCATGTGTTTTGTAGCTTCTTTTGTAGGGAATCTCTAAAATGTGTTTATGTCCAGGTGTGCGCACAACCATGTGCTTGTTTCTTTAAACGTGTGATTGCATGTGGATTGAGTTTATAGTCTCTGAGGATGATGCTAATCAGCTTTTCTCCCTTAAAGGGAGATGAGTCATTAGTACTCCACTATTTTTGAAGCTAATATTTCATGTTGGTAGCATTTTTCTAGTGCACAAATCTCTTGTTTAAACTCCCGAATCGAACCGAATATTGTGTAGCAAGTTTAGAGCAGCTTCATAAACAGGACATATTCTTGATACATTTTATATTCTATTAGTTGGTTCTTAGTTAGTTATATTTGTAGTTTTCATTGAGGTTTTATTTTTTACATTATTCTATTTTGTTTAATTGTATAGTACTACAAAGAGACCTAATTTTACTCCTGTACACTTTATATTTTTTATGAATGTTATATAAACATTAACTAACCCTACTTTAACCCTAAGTTTTCTGTGCCCATGTTAGTGCTTGTTCCTTGCACGTAACCTGAAGATGGTTGAAATGGTATTACTTATATTTGTATGTATATCTATCTCGGTGTTCTTATATCTGTAAAACACTTTATCAGTGTGTTTTTGAAGAGTGCAATATAATTCAAACGTTGTTATTATGACGAAAACCAAAGTATTACAAACATTACAGCAGCAGCCGTAATTCAACAAATCAGCTGATGTGTTTTCCACTCTGCTTCGAGCAATCCCTCCCTGAGGAGAAGTTAATACCAAATTGCCTATTTACGGAGGTAAAATATGTCCAAACACCCTAATGGCTTTCCACTTAACACATACCTAATTTGCTATGACTGCACTGCAACAAACCGTGTCGTAAATAAGACATAGCCTAGCCTATGCATGTCCTACATGAAGACAAAAAGACCATTTATCTGTGTAGGATGTTCCTGTGTTGCTGAATGACACATCATTTGTCCTTTGATGACAGGATGCAGAATTTGCTCAATGTGTCTCTCATTAACCTGCCCACTCAATGCAAGACCTCAGTGTTAATGGGAGAGAGAGAAGGGAGGGGAGTAAGTGGGTGATAACATAATTTCCCCCCCTCATGTATATGTAGAGGAAAGCATAATTGATGCCACAATGGCCCAGGGTTTGTTTTTAGTTTTTTTAGGTTAATGTTTTGTAGTTTGCCTGCTCATTCACAAATAGGCTATGTCTGCTGTGTGCACTTCATGCAACTAATTAATGCACAGCCTACTAGCAGCAAAAACAATGTGTGGGCAACATTTTAATGCCTTAAAATGTCTGCAAAATGTGTCATATTCTTCCAAATAAATAGGCTCACTAATAAGTCCATAACATTATTGTGATAGCAATACTAACAATAGTGTTACTTTATAAAGTAAGGCCTCTAAACGCACTATATTGAGTTTAAAAGAACCCTAAATTAAAAAGAAAAATCGTTTAGGTTGTAAACGGATAATCATGTTAGCTATATTGTATTTGCTAGTGTTTCTACACTATGTGTGCGCATGTGATATATGAAGTGGGCAATATTTCTCCACTACATCATTCCGTCGCGCTCGCTGCTGTTATGAGAAAAATGGTGACACAGCAATGGAAGAGTCATTTTCTCCACGTCTGCTTCTCTTCAGCATCTAACCACTCCTTTTGCTTCCACACTCACTCCCACATTACTTTGAAGAAACCTATTCAGATCCTATGAATTCACGAACGCGTGATGGTTTTGGCCCTACAAAGGTGACGATGCACACAAAAGCGCATCGATGGAGCCATTACACGGACACGTTACTCACCTCCCGCAATGGCGAGGAGAGCCAGCAGCAGCAGCGGCGGCCAGCCGTCCATCATCATACGTGCGTCCGAGCGCGCTCCGAGCCCGAAAGGTGTTCACCGCGATGGAGAGGCCACCCCAAGCACACCCACAGTATTACTCCCCTGCCCCTCACGATCCAAAGCTCCTTTCACTCTCTACCTGGCATGGTGAGGTCAGGTCTCTTCGTCGTTCCCCCTTTTTTTGACCGAAAAGGGAGAATAGAAATACCTCGGCGGGGCCAGGTAAGCTGTGCGCTGGGTCGTGCGGTGCTGGCTGTCCGTGCTGAACACCGCTCAGCGATGCGACGCGCTGGAGAGGCGCGGGCGGGGCGGGGGGCGCGCAGATGAGCAGGAGGAGGAGGCGGGAGGGGCGGATGTGGCATACCTCAGAGGCTCCACAGATCAGCTAGCGATGCCAGTGTCTTCCCCGCACAAAGTCACACATCATCACCATATAATATTCAGTGCTCTTATGTACGTACAGTGTCTGTGGTGCTCAATAGCGACCTTATCAAACGAAATGGCATATCTAAACTCTATCTGCTTATTAACCTCAGGCCAAATATTTAGGCAGCAATGGTGTTGTGTATCTTCTAATTTTAAATGTATTTATTTTTCTATCAAGCAGCCATAAGGAAACATATGATACATCATCTGCATCAAGGCCTTTTTGCTCCACATCAAGGTATGGACATGTAAAACTGTAAATATAGATCTGTGTTGAGGTGTGACTGGTCCAAAATTAGCACCATCTAGCTAGCCAAATGCTGGTAAAATATGCAAGTGGCTGGAAGATTTGCTTCAATCCACAGCCAAAAAAACAATGGTAATCCTTTTACTAGCCATTTGGCTGGTGGAAAAAAAAGTTAATTTTGGACCCTGGGTGCTAGGCTCTCTGCTCTTGTTTCTGACACACCTCACATCTGTGCCCATAACCTCACACCACCCTTTTTCCAGGACTGCCTGAGCCTAATTTAGTCATTATTCTGTGAATAATCTTCATCCTCTAGAAGCTTGAGGGGTATGTCTTGCCTTCTCCTATGTGACCTCTTCTTCTTTCTTTTTCCTTCCTGTCACTTATCTTTTATTAAATGTCCTTCTTTGTTTCTTCCCCTCTAGGCCACCAAAGTGACCTTTATTCCCCAATCACAAAGTCAAACATGCAGGATTCAGAAAGGCTGATAGGGAAGGATAAAGACTGGGCAGGTAGGGGGAAGGAGTTAAGAAGGAAAGTTTGCCAAGTAGACATAAATTGTGTTGAACATAGAGAAGCTTGCAACTCAGTTCTGGATATTGCAACATGCTTTCTATATGGTCAGGATGAGAGTCTGATGCCTGATGATAACAAAAATATAACAACTGATTTGAATGATGAGGGGAGGAGGGAATGCAGCAAATTGAGAGGGGATCAAAAGAGCGTGGGAGGCAGGGAGGGATGGATGGGGGAAGAGTAAACTAAGTAAATAGGAGTGCAGGATGGAGGGAGGAGGCGGTTGCCGTGGTGACTAAAAGAAACCAGAAAGCTCCAGGAGGAAACGACCTGTTTCTCCTTCATTTTGTCTATTTTCATCACCGACACACACAAAGAACAAACGTGCAGCTGGCACACACACACACACACACACACACACACACACACACACACACACTGCATACAAACATACACACAAATGTAAATATGCATGCACACATGCAGGCAAACTCTTCCACAGTAATGTCTTCCTCTTCTCATGCTAGCTTTATACACTCTGCCTCTCTCTGTGCAGTCCTCTGCAGTGAATGAGCTGACCTGACAGTGCTCCTCCTCTGCACTGAGTGCTGTGAGTCTCTCTAAATAATTTAAAAGCTGGGACCCCCACAAGTGCTTGTCTTCCCCTAACACCCCCTCACGCTCTCCCCATCTCTCTCCTCGTTCCTCTGTCCCTTCCTCTCTTGCTGTCATTCTGTCTTCTGGTGCTGAAATTACTTCCTGCAGTTCTGTCATATATAGGCAACACTTTGATTAACAACGTAGAAATCTGATCTATGAATCACAGACTGATTCATAGTGTAACATGAAGACAAGTTTAAGAAATTATTACTTTCACATTAAATTACATTTCCACGAGCATAGTACTTAAGCACAATTGTAAGGTACTTGTACTGCATGTGACTTTATACTTCTTTAATACATTTCAAAGGCAAATATTGTACATTTTACTCAACTACATTTAGACAGTCTAGACAGTTGTAGTACATTTTTTGCATGATCATCTTGATTTACTGCTATAGATTGAGCAATCCAATGGTAAAAAAAGTAGGCCTAATTAAAATTAGCTTAACCTCAACTAGACGCAATATCAAAGTGCATAACAAAGCACACAGATAACAATGTCATTTTGCTGCAAGATCAGTTTAGATACTGTTCTGTAAGTACATTCTGCTGATAACACTTCTGTAATTATTCCTATGTAACATTTTGAAGGTAGCACTTTCATTTGTATTTTTATATTTTGGTATTTCAACTATTAAGTAAAGGATCTGAATACTTTTTTCACCACTAATACTATTTATCTTCAAATTGTCAATTTTTTGTGAGCTATGAAAAAAGGCTCTATGTGACGATGCAGTTTTCAGATACTCCAGTGGGTTAAATGGTTTATTTAAGAAGTAAAATACATTTCTCACCCAACAAAGGAACACATAATCCTTAAGTTTATCTAAAAAATTTAAAATCACTTAAATAAGAGATAGATGGTTTTCACTGAACGGTGATGATATGTAAGACCAAGAAAACTTAAAGAAGCATTTAAGATTGTAGGCTAGATGTTTACCGAACGCAACATTCCCAAAAACAGACTGACAAGTTCTGCAAAAATCGTGTGTCCAGCACCCCAGGCCTTGTTGTTTGTTTTGACCTACTTTGTGATTTAATTAAGAACATGGAGGACTAACCACAACAGATCACACGGATGGAAGGAAGGGTGAAAGTTAGCGGTGTCTGCTGTTGTGTAACATTGCCATTTGTGACACACTGGGTATAGCAAGATGGCAGCTATTATAAGAGATGGCTCTTCAACCGGAAAGCCTGGGTTCAATATTTGTTCTGGAGTCGACCCTGTGACCCTTTGAGGATATGTCTTATGATCAATAAAGTGCTACAAAATCAGTTTTGTGAGCTGACAGTGAGAGGAGTGTGTTACTTTTGACCTATTCATTTCAGTACATGTTGCTCTCCATTCACAAACTAAGCAGGGTATTCTGTGGGGGAGCTACATTGCTACTATGGCACTATGGCCACGGTTATTCATAGCTCTTTTTATATTGCAGCCTGTCTCTCCTCCCTCTTTCTCTTCCACTCTCCTCCCTCTCCTCGCTCCCTGTAGAGAAGGCCCTACCTTACTCTAACTAATCACCATGGCAACCTGGTAATCCCTGAACAGAAAAATGTTGAGTCCCTCTCTCTCTATCGCTCTCACGCACACACACACATACACACACACACACACACACACACACACACACACACACACACATGAATGCACACATGGGTGCACACATGGGCACATTCACACTTGCACACACATCCACACACACACACACACACACACACACACACACACACACACACACACACACACACACACACACACACACACACACGCTCATGCAGACCAACACACTGGTGTTTACTGGTTAGACATATCTTACCGCAAACACACGCTTCCATGCATTATTGTGAGGATAAGGCTTCACTGTGTTTTTTTGAGAAGCTTCGTGTGTGTTGGCAAGGATTTAAATACACCACCTTTTGGGTTGTGTGAGTAAACGCCACTATTTATGTATTTGTATTGTATGTGTAGCTTATGTATGTGTGCATGTTTTTTGGCTACAAGTAGGTGAGGGTGTGCGCATGCATGAGGTTGCATGTGTGTAACTGTAATTGATTTCACACTCAGGTCAATGGTTTTACAGCTACAAGAGAAAAGCACACAGATTCACTCTGGTTAGCTTCTCATCTCCGTTTCAGTGCTTTTTCCCCCTTGAACCCTGCTTTGACTTTGCTGCCGGCATGTCTATTAATAACACTGTTTGTCTGCAGTTAATATGAATTTTATTTTATTTACTGAATAAAAGTCACAACAATAATATACAGCCCACAATATTGTGCGGTTGATGTAAAAAAATCAGACAATGAAACAACGATCACTTACATACACATCATTTATGCCGTTGTACATTTTAGGGTACAGTTTTCAGTTTCATTCACAATAAAGTAAGATAGCTTTTAAATCACAACCTCATTTAGATTACAGTGAAGGCACGTGCATGGACATATTAATTGTGCACACTTACATACACTCAAACAATTTTGCTGACTGGGTACTGTAATGTTATAAGACCCCCTCCCACTACACTAGTTCTAATGATCTCATCAATAAAGCTCTTTCTCTTGACAGACAGAGTGGTCGGCAAATGAGCCTGATTTTCAGGACAGATCAATAGGCTGATTGACATGTCAGATGGATGAACGAATATACTCCAATCAGGTGTATTGACCTCACAGACCAAGCCTAACTGGATGGCATTACTCTTATTTATGATGTCAGCACATCTGCGTAAGGGGAGATTACAAACCTCTCCACTAACTTCAAATATGCGATTGCTTACAAGTTATAAGTACAGGGCTTCATGTGCATTGTTCCCTGTATTATAGAAATCAATTTGGTTTGCATGATATGGTCTGCAGGGCCAATGGACAAGACATTGGGGCAAATACACTAGGCTGTGGAAGAAGGGCTGGTTTCCTGAAATTATAAATACATTCAGTGGTGTTTTTAGATTGGAAACAATTACCACTATAACAATGTGATCAATGGTTATTGTAATGTTTTACTTTGACCACTAGGTGGCGCATGGAAGCGACACAAACATATAAATGTATTAAGGTAGTACAATGAATGATCCAAAGCAGCATATCTTCGAGTATGTGTGTGTACACATGTATTGACAAGTTAATGTGTGTGTCTGTGTGCATGTCTCTGCGCATGTGCATTAATGTCCCAGTGTATGTGATCATCCTTTACTACGCATGTTCAGTGTGGCCTGGGCACAGGATGCTGCAGGGTCATGTGCTCTGCTCCAGTGAAAGGCAGTCTGTGTGTGCAGTAGTGATGGACCAGCTCAGGGATGCTGGAGAAGACGCAACTACTCTGATCCAGTGTGAAGCCCAAACCCTTAACGTTTTTTGTCTGGGCCACAATGATGTGCACACAACTCTGACTGGTCCTAATGGAACAAGACACAAAAAAATAAAGATATACTGTCAGAAAAGATAAGCTTGCAAGTAAAAGACACACGGCAACAGTTACCGTTAAGAGTTATAAGATGCTGAACAATGCCGTGGCAAAAAAGAAATTTGCTCCCTTATCTGTCTCTCCCAAAATGAGGCTGTGCATTTTCCAAGTTCAGTGGATGTGTAAATGGGGTTAATTATGTGGACTCTCAAATGAATGAGCAGCGTACAACAAATGTGCACTCAGGCGCATGCACACACACGCACACATACACACATAATTGCACCACAGGATTTCAGCCTTTATCCTAGACTAGAGAACCTGTTCCTGGCACGCTTATTGCTAGTGTAAGCTCTACAGTACAAATGACACACATTCATGCATTAACGTCTTAGAGGTTGCCACCGTAATGCCAGTTACTGCCAAACTCAGGGTCAATCACTGTTAAAGGCAAAGTCAGTGCGCACCAAGACCTAAATATATTTTGTACAGTTTTAAATACACTTTATAGCACAAGATAAATGTGCCATGCATGCCCATTTTTAAACAGTGCTGAAAGACATGTGTGGCATTATAAAATGAAATATTAAAATCAGAAAAACATATTTGTTTTTCAAGGACAATGTGCCACTGTCACTGTTAAGATTAAGATTGTGATGAAGCAAAAGTGGATAAAAAATAATGCTATGAATAAATATGTAGATGCTGCATAATATAGCATGCCTGTACCGTGTTAAATACACACATCTTCAAACTCACTTCAGAGCAATGGAGTACTTGCTGGTTCCTGATTCGCTGTCCCTCACCAGGAAGCTGGCTTCCCTGCAGCGCTGCAGCTGAGCCTCAGCCTGTTGCCGACTCACACTGCCATGGTACCAGCTTGGATGGGCAAGGAAAGGAGGGGGAGGGGGAGACACAGTGGGATAGAGACAGCAGATCACTGACATATAGCGCAGCGACATATGGAGATAAGTCAGATGTCAAGGTAATGATAGGTGACGATGGTGAGAGAGAGAAAAAAAGAGAAAGAGACTGACAGAAAGAAGAGAGAAAGAGATTTACAGTCTCCATAAATCAGACCGACATATATGGTGGACTGAATGAGTTAAAGATGCCAAAGGTGAACTTGAGAGGGCAAAGAGATAAATAAAATGGACAAATAAAACATTTGTGGCTGTGCAGTGTCGAGAGAGGCCTATTAGGACACAAGGTGGTACTGACAGTGGCTACAGGCTAGAGCCTTATATAAACAACTGTATGTGGCCTTGATGCTTGGAGGCAAAACACACTGACATTCAGCCACAACATGAGAGGAACAAATGCTAACATGCTCTGAGCATGTTCCCCACATGTTCCATCTGAAAAAAAGGCCATGCTTCTTACAGTTGAAAATGAGTCTCTCGTCTATTCAAGTCTACCTTGAGGGTGCACCTCCCTCCAGCAATTATGTTCAGCACATTAATATGAGGGTGTGCTCAAGTGCTGCTGCTGCTGGCTTATCCTCTCAATGATAAATGCCAAATTTCACTTAAAGATTCCTCAAGTGCCAAGTGTAAAATATTTATATTGAGAACTGGCAGCCTCCGCTGTTTGGCATTGTGACATTGATTGCTTTAAAACTTTTACTAAGAGAAATCTCAGTTAAATCTGAGGAGGGCGCTGTTCTTCCAGAGTTTCTCACAAACAGAGAAGGTAAGGTAAAGGCCAAAGGAAAAAAAAGAAAAGATCGCTTGTTATTTACTGTCCCAACAAATGCAAGCAGAGCAACACAGAAAGTAGACAGGAAGTGCCATTTACTCTGCATAGTTAGATGGGAAATGTGGGGTTAATTTAGATAAGAACTAATAATACACATAAAGGCAACCAAATGTATCAACCCTCATTTCATTTATTGTTGTTTAATTCCTTCAATCCACTAATCCTGTTCAAGGTTGAACATGCAGTGAGTGAGGGGCAGATCACAAGTCTATCAGATAACTAAAATATAAACAGATTTAGACTCTTTAGATCTATGGGTATTTTCCAATTCACCTGACCTGGGGGAGCAAACCAGAGCACAAACTGTATACAGAGGCACATTGGCTCTCTCCTCATATGGTTTAAATGTATTTATCCTCCTTTTAGGCTTATAAAATATAAAATGTAGTTTTAGTCAGTGGGGTCTTTTGAACATGTACACTGATGCCATATTTTGAATATATTCAAATATTTGCTATGTCATTATTTGTGATTGCTACAACTGTTTTTCCAACTATTTGCTTCTTGACAATGCAATGTAGTTTGAGTGGCTTATTGAACAAGATGTCAGCATGATGTAATAAATTATGTGCATACCTTGGTTTGTCATGTTGCACAAGTCTGATGATGACTGGATAGGATCGAAATGTTGCCTTGTTCAGTCTAATAAAGTTTATGCGCTACAATACAGTGTGTAAATGATTTCTTATTTTTCCCTTATTAACATTTATAAATATCATATGCAACGTTTCCCTCCTCCTTACTATGGATAAGTATGCCTTCTCCCTCCTTACCTCTGCTTCTCCAGGGGCGAGCTGGGGTCCACTTTGGCTGCCTCCCCCTCCAGTGGGGCACTGGGGGAGGTAGGAGACGGAGGGGAAAGTTTGTTCGGACTAGAAGTGGGTGAGAGTTTGAGGGTGGGGAAAGAGGGAGATGGGGGCGTGAAAGGGGAGAGTTTGAGAATAGGAGAGGAGGGAAAGGAGGGAGAAGAGGAGGAGGACGGAGAAGATGGTACAAGTATTTTATGGTTCCAGTTCTTCTGCCTCAGGGTGTGCTGTTGCTGCTGCTGCTGCTGTTGTTGCTGCTGTTGCTGCTGCTGCTGCTGCTGCTGGCGGGCAGAGGTTGAACTGTTCTCTTTCGTGGGAGAACAATCCACTGCCTCAAACTGAGCTAAAGGAAGCGGGAGAGACAATATCAACCTTTTCTAATAAAGTTCTATTAAAGAATGCCAGAGCTACCAAAGTAAACAGATCTCTGGAAATTGATTCAGCATGATTGTTTTGTTTCCTCTCTAAAGCAAACACAAAATTGTTGTGGCATTACTGTACAAATAAAACTCATGGCATCCTTCCTCCACACCCTAAACCCCCACCCTTCCCATCATCCCTCTCTCTTTTTCTGTACCTGACAGTGCTCTAACAATGTCCTCCTTTCTCCACTCCCAGGGCAGTTCGTACTCTCCAGCGGGACGGACGTCAGACTCTGGCCGTGTGACAGGGATCCACACCCCCCCACTGTCGCCTTCCAGCCCGCCCTCATACGGTGTGTCATAGATGTTTGGGGGAGTGGGTTTTCCCTCTTCTCCCTTCCCCTCTCTCTTGCCTCGGTCCAGCAGAACACACACTTTCAGGAGGTCTTTGGAGCCCCGTCTACGGACCTCTGCAGCACAATGGTCATGCAATTTGTTAATGGTTTTAAGATATAATAATAGATGCCATAATAGATAAAGCATCTGTCATCTGCTCTTTTTAAAGTGTCTTTAAAAAGTCTTTTTTTCTTTTAGAAATGTTTTGAGCCCAAATTGGCTCCTCTGTTATGATACTCTTTTTTTTTTTAATAACCATGTACCTGACAGAAACAGTTCAAGAGACGTGGTGATTCAACTTAATGATCATTTAGGAGGCTGTAGCTTATGGTGCTGTTGGTCTGCCTTCGGTTATACTCAGAGGTGTCTCCAATAATTTGTCTACCCTTATTGATATAAGTGGGGTGGACAAAATATTAAGGACACCTCTCAATATAGCACAACAATGCAACAATTCAACAGCAACAGACAGCGTTCAAAATGACCATAAAGATGAATTAACATCTCTCTAAAACAGTATAAATTAAAAATTAGCTTTGGTTAGGCACCTAATAAACTGGCAACTGAATGTATTTTACAATGGAAAAAAAAGATTACCTTAATTGCTTTTCACCTAAATTAGCCTGTAGTCAGGCATGCACTTTCTGCAGGCTTCCCAGTATTCATTTGCACGTTTTTGTTCCATATCCACAGAGATGAGTGATATTTGATGTAAATGTATATGTATTGGAAACTTTACAACAGAAAAGGAAGAATCTTATAACAGACACTAATGCAAAAGATAAGTATGATTAAAATACAATTCCTTAAAGCACATTTGTATTACTTTATTACACTGTGAAGTGTGTCCATCAACTCAAACTAAGTGGTGTGCTTATTTGAAATTTGTATGTTTTTTTGTTGTTTTGTTTAGATTTCAGTAATACTGAAACATAATGCATTGTATTCTTACTAGTTTCAAACAAAGTTTTTAGGCTTACATTTGTGTTCATTGGGCTGGATTAACCCACAAATCTGTTTGTCATGACATGTTGTTAAATTTTAGGGGAATTTTACTTGTGTTTCTTTACCGACTGACAGGTAGCCTGTGTGTCTGCACTATTGTGTGACCAAACAATGGAGCTACAGGAAGAAAAGGTCAACACAGCTGCTGATTTGCTGGCTGACCAGGCCACTTCCTGGCTGCTGGGAAGTGATTGGGCGAGACCACGGGGGGGGGACCTGTAGGTTCTGGGGAGGGGCGAGGGTCTTTTGATTCTTTTTACACGTAAGGGACCATAAAGTATTGTGTGTATGTGTGTGTCTATGTGTGTGTGTGGGGGGGCACTGAGGCCAACTTCCTATCAAGAGAATGGGGCAAAGGAAACAGAGGTAGGAGACAGGAAGTTGGAAGAGGAAGCTGCACCCATTATCCCTGCACAACACTGTTCCTACGGCAACCGCCAGCGGGAAGGGAAGTCAGCAGAGAGACTGAGGGTCTAGTTTGGCCCTAAGTCCCTTTAAAATGGCCCTTTAGCAGGAATGTGACTGTGAGTGCAGAGAAATTAAGCTGAGTATTCCTTGGCTTGGATAAAATGTGCATAGCTTATCAAAGATGACATACAAAAATAGGTACAGTAAGATGTAAATACATGTAGTTATGTTTTCTGTAGACAAACTGCAGTCTAGATGATGCCACTTTGGCCTTTCCATAATGCAACTGTAATTGCTGAGATAGATGGTGAGTTTAAACTCACCTGTGATGATGACCTGGGCATCGTATGGCTCCATGTACCCATCATTCACTCCTGCTCTCTCAGCCTCCCTCTGCTCCTTGGTTTTCTCTGCATCAAAAGGATCTGCGTAGTCCTCCAGGATAATGAGCTGTGAACAGGAAAAGACATGTCAGAAGAAACAATGCTGAGCCGCTATAAGTATACAGGTGGTACATTTACCTGGAGACGACAGAGCAGGCAGGGGGAGCGGGATCTGATAGTGTGGTGTGTGGTATGACAAGTGATAGAGGAACAAGCAGAAAGAGTGCAAAGAGGTCAGCACATTATGTTTGCCGGTTTGATGTGACACAATGTAGTGGAACTGCATTGTATTCTTTTGAGAGTGATGGAAACTGAATACATGGTTCTGCACTGAGGTGGGGAGGGAAAACACAAAGGGAAGCACTGACCTCAAGCCCACAATGAAATTAGTTTTGCACTGTATAGTATATTGACATTTAATCTGCATGCAGCTGTAACCTTCTGCAGACTGGTTTTGTTTGATTTTAAATAGCAGATGATATATGGAGATCAAAAATGGTCGCATGGGGTTTGCATTAACTGTGTTTCAATCTGTAAGCATATAAGTTACTCACCGTTGTTTTAATGTCAGACCTTCCCTTTTCGTTCTCGGGCTGCTTCTGTTCACTTATCCCGTTGAGTCTGGGGGTCTTGTCTTGTTTGTCCACTTTGATCATCCTGCTGATGTACGCTTGCGCCAAACTAGAGGTCCTGACCTGGCGGATCTCATCTGATGTCCCAGTCTCGACCTTGGAGTTCTTGCGACCTTTTCCAGTTGTGAGACTATCCCAGACTGTCCCAGCAGAACCAGCGTTGTTACGACCCAATTCTGTAGCCGAATTTTTCCTATTTCTCCCTGCCAATAACCCCCCCACTCCTCCATCTTTGCGCTGATTTCCTTTCAGACTGTCACGAGAAAACGAGGGTTTGGGTCGAGTTTGCGGACCAGATTCAGAGGCCGAGCGAACCCTTTCATTTCCAGTCTTTAGGTTGATGGGGAAATCTCTGAACCATCTTGCCATGGCTGTGAAGGTATAACACTTCTCACAGATTTAAAAGTTGACAAACCTGTTGTCTTTTACGTTCTTGCATTAGCTGCCACAATAGAACACAATTTTAACCAAAAGCTCCAACTTAACGCACAAATATTTTATGCACGCCTCGATTAAAGTAGGCTAACTGTGGTCTGAAATCTGAATCTGAATCTCCTAGGCATCAAATGCAGGCCGTTCACTTCGTGGTGTTCAACTTATTTCTAGCGTCTAAAACTCCCTGACAACTTCTCGTGCGTCTTGGATGTCATTGGCCGGTGGCTCTTCGTTCTGTCACCCTGCACCTGCAGTAACAACTATCCCTGCAGTTTGAAAAGTAGCTTCTGTAGAGCGTAAATTCGAAAGAACTCGAAGTTTTTCTTTGAACCCAGTAAAGATCCCATTCCCGGAGCGTGAGATGATGCGTCTAGTCTGTCGAGGTGATGAGATGGAGAGGAAAGTTGTGTGCGCAGACTGGGATGCCACTGAGGTTTGGGGAGGGGCTGTGTGTACGGGGCGGGGAAGGAGTTTTACTGTAATAACTTCAATGGATACACAACTGAAATCTCCAAACTTGATCAGTAGTTGGCCCAATCACAATAGACGTCCGGCAACAAGCATTACCAACACGTTAAAATGAATGTTAATACAAGTGACTGATCACTAAGTAGCCTGCTGAAGAGTTACCCTTTGCACATATTTTGTGATTTGTAATGGAATAAAACTCTCCACATAAATTAATCTTAATATGAGTACTTTTTAAATAAGCTATGGTAGATTTGTGAACTGGTGTTTTCTATGTAATAAAAACACAAGTTCACAAATCTACCATAGCTTATAAAGTTAAATAAATTATAGGCTATGTCCAGATAAGCGTCATTGAGATAAAAAAAAAAAAATTGTGTCCTGGCCAACAAAATCGGAATTAGAAATTAACTTATACAATCAGACATTTCTAAGACAAATCAACCCAACAACTGCTTACTTGAACAAAATATTTGTAAAGTAACAGTAGAACATTGCATGTACTCTTTCAACTGCTTTTCCATATTATAGAGGGTCATGCACTTGCAGCAGGTTAGAGCTTTTTGTCAAGGGCTCTGATGCTGCTGAGCCACCAGCTGGTAGATAGTTGCGCCATCTACTGGTAAATTGGAGAGAAACAAACACATGGAGGCACCAGTCTGTCTTCCCTTCGTCTATCACTGATCCTGAAACATTTTTGTTTATCTGGGACATACCAGTAGTTTTTTGTTTATTGCATCTAAAGCAATAACACGGGTTTTCGTTTTAAAGTGAAAAGGTCAAAAAGTGGTCCAGCACAATGAATGACTGACGTAGAGATTTCACCAATAGCAAACGTAGCCAATATCTATGACCCCGCCATCGTCAGGTCACTGGTCCAATCACAGCGCTCCCTCCGGAGAAGCTGGGCGGGACGGTTACATCCCGACAAAGGTAACAGGTTGCAGTCGCCGCATAATGAACTTGTTGCTGTGTTAATTTGCGTAGGAGTTGGTTTTTTCTCCCACTTTTCTGTGTGGACTTTGATGGAAAACATTTCAATTGTCATCGACACAAGGAAATTGAAGTGTAAAAGAGGAGCAAAGGAATAACTTTAGAAAAAGAGGTAACTTTACGCTTGTTGTTGGACTTGTCATAGCCAGACAGCTAAACCAGACAGACACGACCTGTCAGACAGTTAACGTTATGCTTCTTGTGGGATGTTTTTCGTTTGCTATGTGTCGCTAATTACTTCGCTTAAGTTGGTTCTGTAATCATGTTTTACAGTATTGTATCACTGAGTTTTTTCTGTTAGCCAGTTTAACGTTAGCTTGGTAGCTAACGTTAGTTTGATAACATTAGGGCTCCAAGCTAACGTTACTTCAGAATAACTTGCCTGTTGATGTTATATGAAATACATGTGAGGGATGTCTGCAACTGTTTCTGTTCAATGTATAAGTACTCCCAGGGTGACTACACGTTTCTGAAAGTAAAATGTAAGACTTAAAATACTAAACTAAATATGGTGTAATGCCAAAGGAATTCATACTTAAAGGTTACACTCCAAAGCAGGTCTAGCCTAAAGTTACCTCCTACCAGGAGGATTTATTATAGATAACGTTCGTGTTTAAGACACAAGAGGCTACATGTAACCACATTTCAAATCCATCTAAATGAATATATGCAATATAATAATAAAATAGCTTGACATGTAAATTATTCTCTGTAAACTACAGAGAATATACAGGGATGCTCTTTAAGATTGAGCTTGAGTCAGACGAAACTGATGATGCAAGCAGGACTGTGGGGAAAGGCACATGGATTTTTGCCACGAAATTGAATAATTATAGCATTTGACTTGCTAAGCCACTGGTCATGTTGACACAGTTTAATTTTACGTGGTAATAAAGTTTAACCTGGTAGCAATTCTTAAATCTGGGTTACGACGGTTCGTAAAATGTTACAGGTACAAATATTCTAGTCTGCAGATAAAATCCAAAATCCCATAACACACACACACACACACACACACACACACACACACACACACACACACACACACACACTCTCGCTCTCTCTCTCTCTCGCTCTCTCTCTCTCAGCCTGTGTAAGTGGAAAGGACAGAAAGAAACAAGTGTCTGGAATGTGGGGTAAGGGAGGGGCATATTTATGTGCTCCTAATATGGTGTCATTTGTGCACTATTTGGTAACACTGAAGTATCTCTTTGTTTTGCCAATGAACTTCTTTGGATTTGAAAAGAGGAATAAATGGCTGTTTGTTTGAGCGTGAAAGGCGAGCAGTGGCAAGTTTGGAGAGAGGTTGACCGCTTGAGAGAGGAAGAGGGCCTGGTTTTATGTCAAGAATGTAATGGAGAAATCCCCTGAGGACTGAGTGGCTGCCTGTCCTTAAAGGACACAGGAGGCATGAGCTACTGTCCATCGCTGTTACTTACACCTTCATGTTTCTATTTTTTAGGTTATGTCTGTAAAACGTAATGATTTACTATATATATATATATATATATATATATATATATATATAGTGTTTACAGTTAGTAAATTAATTGATTAGTCAATCGACTACAATGCTTTGACAACAATTTTGGTGATCGATTTAATTATTTAAAGTAATTTATCAAGTAAAGAATTAATTATTCTTAAATGTGTGTATTTGCTGCTTTTCTCTATTATATGTTTGACAAATGATGATTATTCACTTTGAAACCAGTAGTTTGACATAAAAACCTTAACTCTAGGCCCATCTACTCTTTTACTGTCGCTTTTAACCTCATCTCACTCATGTCAGCTTGGACAATTGTAATGAACGATTTACACTATTTGCTGACATTTTATAGACTAAACTATTAATCAATTTATTGAAAAAAATAATCAACGGGCTAATGATAGACAATAATCGGCCATTGTCAATGTCCAAATTGTCAATACATTCTACATACTAAAAGCACAGAAGCACATACAAAAGTTAAGACTTAAATAACCTTGATCCATTGCTGCTCTCTCCAGCTGAATCCGTTTTAGGCCAGATATGATCTGATCACATTAACCATGCTGACACTTTCATGACTCCACACATTGCTGTTGTTTCATTTCTCTCCACACCCGCTCTAATCTCCTAATTGTATTTTCCATTCCATCTCAGATCTTAACAGGGAAGCAGCTCCAATTCAATTAACTGTGCAGAATTAAATTTGAGGCCAGAGGCAGAGAGCCTGTCAGCATAACTGCAGGGTAACGTGACTGGCAGAGTCAAGAGAAAGGAGGCAAGAAAGCCTCAAAAAGCTTGTTGGTATACACATCGTATTAATAGAACGGGTGTGGTTTAGAGACCATAATTGCTTGAGTGCCTGTAGCTTAGTAAAAGAATACTAGGGCCAAAACTGACAGTTTTTGAAATTATCATTAAATCTTCCCATTATTTACTTGATTATTTGTTTGATCTAATAAATGCCCGAACATAACGAAAAATCTCATCTATCAATAAGAGGGGACATAAGGGGGAAACAATTTCTTACTATCACATAAGATTAAAAAAAGCAGCACATTTGCACAATTAAGAAGCTGGAACTAAAGAACAATCATTTAATTTCTAATTGATTAATCGACTATCGTTTCAGATCTAAAGGATACAGAGTCACACAGTGCTTCTTTCAAATAGGAAAAGCAAGAACATTAGGTGTGACTGACATGTTAATTTCACAGCACAGGCACTGTATAACCAAACTAATTACAGAATAACTTCTTTAATATCCTACTTTCAATATGGAAAAGGATGCTTATTTTAGAGAGGTGTGGAAAGAAATTAGCTTTGGGGAGAAACCTAAAAGTGGGAGTGTATAGGGACAAAAAATGTCTGCGTTAAAACCGACTTGTAATCGCATAAACAATGTAAGAGAGGGACTGAAAGACCATAGGGATCATTTTGGCATTCTCAGAATTGCTGCCCTCGTTTTCCGCCCCACATCAGCTGGACAATAGGATGGGTTCCCCCTCACCCCTGTCCCTCTTGGAGCTGGGACTGCGTTCCTCCTCACTGACATACAGACATGAAACTGATCAAGAGATGCAGATGAACAGATGGTAAAAGAGAAAAATATTGTAATTACCTTACATTCACTTATCTGTAACTCAGTTTGGCACACTTAGACTCTACAGATCACCATGGTTCAGATTCACATGAATTCAATGGACATTGCCCGCATATGGCACATTTGTCCGTGCATGACACGCTTGACCTTGCTGTGATGACTGGCTGATGCTCGACTGCACAAATGTGTAGTGACATGGTGCTTCCTCTGTGGTTCCCAAAGGGTGGGGAACAAAATGGACTTACTGCACGTCTGATGAGCAGGTCTGTCTGCGGACGATGCTTATTGCTTACGCAACATAGGCACACAGATACCTTCGAAGGTCAATCCTGTCGCGTTGCTTAGCTCACTGCCAGCCCAGACACTTTCCATCACCTACTCCTGCTCCAAAGTTGTTTTACATATTAGTTTTTGCTTTCACAGCAGGCACATATAAGATAATCATCCATCTTGGCTCACTTTGCTGACTGTATGTCATTCTTTGCTTGGTCTGTGCTGCGTCATACAGCTTGCAAAATCTGTATGGAAATATGAAAAGGTGTGTGTAGGCGTTCAATATATGTAATATGTATGGGTGCATGTGTCAGAGTTAGCTATTTGATGGTTACTTTTTGAGTCAGTCCTTTGTGTGTATAGAGGGGAGGGTTGTGCACAGGCCAGTTTGACTTTGGATTTTATCACACAAGGCACTGATAAGAGAAGAAAAGCTGAGTGTTTTTTTCTCTCTCACTTCACCCTCCCCGTTTCACTCTCCCAGCCCACTTTATGTCTCTCACCTTGGAAAGCTGTGGAGAGGAAGGAGAATGTGCAGAGGTCAGTGAGGGAGTGTTGTAATAGGTTTGGTGTGAGTTTAATGAACCATACCCATGTACGTAATAGACGATGTGGATGAGATGTCTCACAATGTGACCTAACACAAAGCATGGCAACGCAAGCACTTATCACTAACCCTTAACATAGGTGTGATCAGTTGAAATAGTCTAGAAATAGTTTCAGAATTACTCATCAAGGGCTATCAAATGGAGACTTAGGGAGTCAAGAAAAACATAAAAGTGGAGAAATTACAGTGTGAAAAAATGAAAAGGTCCTTACTAGTTGCCCTCTCTCTATTCAAGCTGTCAATGTTTTGAAGAGGGAAATATATATAATAGTATAAATAGTATCTGGCTGGGAAAAGCTTTGTTGGTCCTTACAAGGGGAAAGTGATATGTGGGTGTGTGCTTTCAGGTTAATGACTAATGGAGTGCACTGAGAACAAAGTCCACACAAGCAGTCAAGAGCCAGAAACTATGTGTTACTGCCTATAAATCTGTGTCCCTGTGTGTTAGACAAGACACTTTGACAACGTTTTGAAAATCCAGGGTTGCATCTTAATGAGTGTCTAGGTATTCTTCCTTAATTTCCTAACTTGGGGCAAGTTTTAAACTGGCTTTTGATTGCATTGTAGCAGTCTTTTGTTTTTTTCTCTCTGCGATCCTCAACCTGCCGATACTGGATTTATTAGGCCAATACTGAAATCAATATTTGTAAATTTCAAAAAAATCTGATAAATCGGCCAATATTAAGACATAAAATAAAATGTTACCGATCCCCTAGATTTATATTTTTAAAGAATTGTGACCAAGATACTAAGCAGGACATTTTCAGTGGACAAAGTAAACTTGTCAGTGCTGCCTGGTGGATAAACTGTGTAATAGTGACACTGTTAAATGATCTCAAACCTTGTTTGACATTTCTGTGCTACAAGATTGTGTTCCTTAAAGGCTGGTATGCTTGCTCTTGGGGGAATTACTAGAATTGTTGGGACTTTATAAATTATAGAGTGTGGTCTAGACCTACTCTGAATCTAAAGTGTCTAAACTCTAAGTAAAGTGTCTCGAGATAACTCTTGTTATGATTTGATACTATAAATTAAATTGAATTGAATTGGTATATACACCGATATATCTGCAATAAACTGGACGATTTATTTTTAAATTGTGAGCTTTTCAGTCTTCGTCAGGTTTCTGAACACCTGCGGTACACATACCTCAGCCAAATCCTAAACACACAAAAAACTTTTTTTTGGGCTCAATGACCGGTGCAGAAATTACTTTCTTAATTATACTTATAATTGTTTTCATGTTGAAGTGTGCAAAACACTGAACTTTAAATTGTATGTATGTGTAGGGCGAAAAAAAGTAAGTCGATGCGGACAAACGCATCTGCCAAACAAATGTACTGTAATGTAATATACAATAATGCATAAAGAGCAAACATTTGGGGTATGAAAATACTAGACCAGAGTAAATATTTAGCCTGTTGGTTGAATGCAGAAAACTAGCCAAAAGCTCTGTTTTTCATATGATCATCCTTCTTCTTCTGCTGTGTTACCAGCATGAGCACACCATCTTCAGGTCGGATGACCCCAGTAGACTACGGTGTCCAGATCCGCTTCATCAATGAACTCAATGACACTGGCGGGGGGCAGCCAGGGCCCCAGCCCAAGACCAAGTCCCAGACCACCTCCAAGTACGGCGTGGCGGTCAGGGTGCAAGGTATTGCTGGCCAGCCATACGTCGTCCTGAAGGACGGAGAGAAAGGAGACTCGTATGGTGTCCAGCTCAGGACATCCCCTGGTTACAATAGCCTTCCCCGGCGGAGAGAGAAGGCAGAGCCCGGAACACAAGGGGCAGATGTAGATGGCGGGCAGGGAGGGGCACTACGCCGGGCCCAGTCCCATGGGTCGCTGCTGGATAGGGACGGAGAGGGAGGGGCAGGCGATGAGGATTTTCAGCTGTCTAGGCCACCAGGGGATGGAAAGTCTGGTAGTTATGGGAATCTGGATGGAGGAATTGGGGTAAGTAGGGAGAGAGAGCAGGTTCGGCATGTCGGTGGTAGAGAGGGTGGCGTGGAAAGGAATATGTGGGATGGTTCGTACAAAGCAGGGCTCAACCAGTCAATGGGGTCAGTGAGAAGCAGTGAGTCCTACCCTGACCCTCCCCAACAAACAACTCAGAGACCTACTCCTGTCAACAGACTCATAAACAGGTTTGATGCTGGTAACACTGGTGGCCAACAGAGAGGACTCCCTCCTGAACAACAAGATCCCAGAGCTACAACTCCTCTCCTCACCTCCAACCCCTACACCTCACCTCCGTCCTCAACTCACAGCAGCCTGGGACGCAGCCAGGCCGCTGTCACCAAATTTCCCGCACACTCCACTAACCAGTGGACTTCCGCAGGGAGATATGCCGCTGCAGAGACACCACACGCCAGTCTGACTGAGGCACAAGTAAGAATACAATGTCTTATGGCTGGGCATCACAGCTGATTTCTAGTGAGCCACAAACGCCACATAGCATGCAACATTGCAAGAGTAGTTTTCTGATCTATGTCTTAAGGTGACTCCTGACCTTTTGCTGGACCAGGGTCAGAGTGCAGAGACGACCATTGAGGAGGAGCAGGTCATGCAGACTATACACAACATCCTGAGACAAGGGTATGAACCTACATGTTATCTTGGCAAAATACATACAGGCTTTATTCACTTGACATAATGCAATGGTAATAAATAATTACATATGCACGTGTTATACATTGGGCCATTGTCACCTTTACTCAGGACCAACGAAAGTGATGTTGTCGTCAAGCACAAAGCCAAGGTCATCCTTCAGAAGGTTCAGAATCTAAAGGTTTGTCCTGTTTGAGAATATTCATCATTCTGTGAGGGTTCTTGCACTAGTTTGTAAATTGGATAAAGAACTATTGTGAGCAAACTGCTAACATGTATGTCCACATATATCTTATATCTTTTTCTTCAACAGCCCAAAGAGAGACCTCAGGAAGAGTGGATGAGAGAAAAGTGGGAGCTTGAAAGTAGGATTGCTGAACTACAAGCTGCCCTGCAGGCAGAAAGAAGGGTAAGTAAAGTAGAAATAAAGATGTGAGGGCATTTATATTGATAACTGCTCCAATAGGTTCGAGATTATTAACAGTGCTGAATTGTTTCTCTATACTTTGCTCTGGTGGATAAGACACAATTTACACAAAGACAAGACATGTCGAGAATGTGTGCAAGAGTTTGTGGTTGTTACTGTAGTTTCAGGGCCTTGGATGACCCACCAAGCCTCCCTAAATTCACTTGGCTGATTGGAACTGGCTGCCACCGGAGGATGTTAACATTCAGAGAGTAACCTGCCACTTTGAATCAGCTCTGATTACACGGTGCACATCCAATGCCACACATAAACACTCATCCAAGTCTCTTCGAAATGAGAGCACCAACTATCAAGTAAAAAAAAAAGCTGTTGGTTGAGAGTACTGTCCTCAGAGTTTTTATGTCTTTAACTAATCTTACCAGGAGGGCTGGGGGTTCATTGAAGTGTGCTTCAGATTAATCCTCACATTAATCCTTAAAGCCCTCTGGCCTGGTCAAAGGTGCACACACACAATAATCTAACTTCAATAATGACTCATTATATGTTTGCTTAAGGAAGGTGGGCAGGTCTTAATCTCTAATAGCTCCTAAGAACTTAATCCCTTGTGCATATTGATCAGTGGGCAAATGCAAGCCAGCTTTAACATTTCCTAAAGCCAATTGTTAATGCCACCAGAGCTACCTTATGTCTTATGTTTCACTGCACTCATTTATTCATCATGTCTGCTTGTGCGTAGAACTCTGTTAGCAATTCTGATCCTGCTCTGAAAGCTGAGCTGGAGTCCTGTCTGGATGAAAATCTGCAGCTCCAGGAGATGCTGGACCGGAAGAAGAAAGAATTAAATGAAACACAATCAGAGTGAGGACAAGGCAGCATACAACACATACACACACATACACACACATACACACACACACACACACACACACATACACACACACACACACACACACACACACACACACACACACACACACACACACACACACACACACACACACACACACACACAGGAAAAGCAGAAAGGGGCATGGTACCATTTCTGTGGGTCTTGGATGGAGAGGGGTGCATGACAAGCCCACTTTGTTTTCAGCACCCACTCCTTACAATTTCATTAACAAACAGTTACTGTAACTTATTCACAAGACAATCAAGTATGTGATTTGAATTCAAAGACTCTTTCAGAAGTGTGTATGCCCTCTTTTCCTCGCAGGCTGACTCAGCTGCGTATGGACAGGGAGAACGCAGAGGCTCGGGTCAGAGGAATGGAAGACCAGCTGGCTGAGCTTCAGGATGAACTGAGAAGAGAGAATGGCAACAAGACGGTAACACACAAACCCACACAGATGCACAGGGAGAAACTATCTCACCCCCTATTGGATTTAAAAAAAATAAAAATAGGCTGAGACTAAAAAAAGCAAGACTAAATTGCTACTCAAGTCACAATTTTTATCATGTAGCAACATATTTACAGGTTGATAAATTGAAAAATCTTTTGCAATCAAAAGCTAGATTAACTTTAATTCATGTTAAGAAGCATAAGGGTTTGTGTAAACAAACACATGAGCAATACTGAGACTGAGGGCGTTTTCACACCTACCTCATTTGGTCCAGACTTTTGGACTTTTCAGTTTGAGCCGAACCAAAATTACAGGTGTGAAACCTCCCCCAGACCCCGGTCCGGATCTAAAGACCAAATTTTGGTCCGATAAAAAGAGGTGGTCGCGGTCCGGACCAAAACATGGTCCGGTTTGTTTATAGTGTGAAAGCATTTTTTGGATGGTTCAGACTTTCGGACCAAATACAGGAAGCTCTGGCAGGCTCTCCTTGTGTTACAAGACTGGGGAAGCTCCTTTTAAGGAATAGCTCGGTGCTTAGTGTGTAGGCTACATGAGAGAGTGACGGTGAATGCGCTCAGAGCAGACAGCTGTCGGCTATCGGAGCAGAGAATACATCAGCAGTTTATTTGGTAATTGGTAGTAAATGTACAGTGTAGGTTTCCGTTTGTCTCTGAATAAATGCTCCAGAAAGAAAGTTCCCGTGTTTTGCTTCTCAACATCACAACAAAACGAAAAGAGCTGCGGCAGCAGGGGAGAGCAGCAGTCAGTTGAAAAAACTCTGACACTTGACGTCTACAAACCAATCAATTATAAGTATCTGGAGACGCAGCTCACATATGTGATGACAGCAGGACGTAGTTTTGTCACGTATAGATCTTTAGTGCGCTTGCATAACTGCATTGTGAAACCAAAACTTACCGGATCAAATGTATACAAAGTAACAAAAACATGGAGGTGTGAAAACACCAGTGTTGGGCAAGTTACTTTTAAAAAGTAATTAGTTACAGTTACTAGTTACTTCTTCCAAAAAGTAACTAAATTAGTTGTTCAGTTACAAATTATGATATGTTACTTCAGAAAGTAACTATTGCGTTACTTTCAAGTACATTTTTAAATGCTCATATGTGACCCCTCCACCCCTCTTTAATGGAACTTAAAATACATGTGCATGTTCAATTATTTACGATAAATCTGAATATTATAATGAAATGGACACTTGATACAATACATTATTTACAGAAACAATGTACACAAATCTAAACTATTTTAATGTTGCTGTGGGACAAAGTGAGACTAACCTCCAATCAAATGCCATGTATGTAGATATTATGTTTATATATGGATCGATACAAATAACACAACACCTCAACAGGCCACAACTGGGCAACATTAAATGATGCTTGTTAAGCACTATACCAAAAATAAATTTTGTGTGTGCGTGCGTGCGTGCGTAGTAGGTGATAGAGCGAGGGAGAAGTGAGAGAGTGACGGCGATTAGCTTTCGAGCGAGTACCGACTCTAGAGTCATAGTAAGAGAAACAAAGTGTCTCCCCTGTTCTTTCTGACCACGGTGGGAAATCTGGAGCAGGAAAAGTTAACCCTCTCCTTGATTTCATAGCGCCATACCTGTCTCTCTCTGGTTGACTGACTCGCTTGTGTTGTTCTTGTGTGTCTGACTGTGCGTGCTTTCGAACACCCGCCCAACTCTACCTCTGATTGGCTTACCATGACATTTTACTCAACCTCAGCCAATCGTCAGCATTTATGCGCTTGCGTCGTGCATTGCCCACTAACCAAGGAACAACAGTAAAAAAAAGTATTTGCCTCTCGGCTCAGACTCAGAGATCTAGTAGGTCTGATGAAAAAAAGCTTTAAATATAGTAACGCCGCATTTTTTGGCAGTAACGATAACGGCGTTATTAAGATGGGAAGAGTAATCAATTAGATTATTCGTTACTGAAAAAAAGTAACGCCGTTATTTATAATGCCGTTATTCCCATCACTGGAAAACACCCTGAGAGATCAAAAGAGTATCAAGTTAGTAACGTGCATTCCTTGTCTGCAGGACCTGATGTCTTGTCAGGCACAGCTGATGGAGGTGTGCCAGCTGAAACAGAAGCTGGAGGAGACACTGAGACAGAGAGAAAGGGAGCTAACAGCTCTCAAAGGAGCTCTGAAGGAAGAGGTGGCCACACATGACAAAGAGATCGAGGTGCTCCGAGAGCAGTACAGCGCTGACATGGAGAAGCTCCGCAGCAGCATGGAGCAGGTGTCTCAGGTGTGTAGTAGCCAGCTCATCATCACTTTCATTTGCCATGAAAATGTGTTGAAGTTGGAGACAAAAATTGGGCAAACCAGTCCCTGAACAACAGACCCTATCAGCAAAACTCTGAGAAACCACTTCAACGTGTTTGTAAGTTTTGGTGACAATCTTTTAATATTGTCTTATAATAGATTTTCTTATTGACAATGATTTACAAGAGTCATCTTGTGGAGAAGAAGCTGCATGTACCGGTGCATTGAGCATGCTTAGCGTAGGTGCACTATCTAGCATCAAGAAACATTTTAAACTTGATCTCTTTAATTAAAACAAAGTGGAGTGGTCTGTCTATCTACATAGGTATTAATGTCTATGAAATAAATGGTAGGTATATAAACAAACGTGCCTTCAATTCTTCTGTCTTCTTTTTTTAGTCTCACGCAGGGATCGAGACAGAGCGCTTGCGTGTGAATGCGTCAGTTCGCTCCCTGCAGCAGCAGTTGGAAGACTGTAGAGACGAGAGCAGCCACTGGATGGAGCAGTTTCACGCCACCAGAGACGAACTTCGAACAACCAAACAAGAGTGAGTTTATTCTAACACATCGTTGTTCACAAAGGGTATTCATTATTACCTACCTGCATTTGGGCTTTCCGATGCTTTTCATGGTTTCTCTGTGCACCTGCTGTACTACTAATGATTGTCCATCTCATGTCATCTGGTCAATGTTTCTCCCCCTCTCTGTCAGAGAGCCACCCAGCAGTCCTGAAACACCGTGAGAGTCACTAATTGAACAGTATTTGTGTTTAGATGTGCAGACCTGTAGATATGCCTAGCTGTGCTAACAACTGTCTGGCTGTAGTTCCAAGGCCATCCACACTTACAGCCCTAATTCACGACTGTGTACATGATCCAAGTTTAAATATGCACCATGAAGCGTCAAGTACCATAGGTTTCAATGGGAATATGGACCATATTTAGTACTGTGGTTGAGCAGTGGTGCTGAACATCAGTAACAATCTGGACATTTTTACATTTGGCTGTATACGTCTTCATTGTGTCTATACAGTGTAACACTGTATGTAAGCATAAACTATTGGGGTGGTGTGGATGATCTTACATTTTTGTTTAGCAAAAAAAACATTTTCTAGACTTGTTTTCTGTGAATATGTCTGACTGTTGTGGTAACAGGGAATGCTGATTTATTTCCTGTTTGAAGATTATATACTGTAATGAGTTATTTGCTTGTTGAGTACATCAAAGTAAATTAAGTTCACATGCCATTATTCACCTATACAATCTAACTGCTGCGGATCACATAATCAAGCAGTACTTACAATATGTTTATATGGTACAACTTGTTCGGATCAGCTGTATTTGATCTACATTTCTTAGACTCCTGCAAACCCGTCTGGAAAAAGAGGAGTCTGAGGAGGAGCTAAAGGAGCTCCAGGAGAAAGTAAGCACCATGAAACAACAGATACCAGACCCTGGCCACACACAGACTCTCCAGCAGGTGAACATGCACTCAGCTTCACATGATCTCTGACGCCTGTGTCTTTGACAGAAATGAAGCATTTTAACCATCATTTGCCCATATTTCTGTTCAGGAACTTCAGCGGTGCAGTACTGATCTCCAGAAGGCCAAGTCTGAGGTGGAGAAGCAGATGGCAATGTGTGACAAGAAGGTCATGGAGATCATCTCCATCAAAAAATCTCACCAGGACCAGGAGGCAGAACTCAAGTATGAGATTGACAGGCTGAAGGACCAATTACAGAGGGCCAGAGAGGATGTTGCCAAGGCACAGGAGAAAAACAAACGGGTTGGTTAAATCTTACTGAGGTTACAAGAAAATAAATAAAATGAATCACATGGCTAGCACAACTAAGTTGGGTGTCTAGTTGGTTAGAAATTCTCATCTTTAATCTCCATCATCTCTTGTATTTTTTTGTCAATATCATTCCCTCGCCTTCCTGCCAATAGCTCCCAGACCCAGCCATCATCTCAGCTCTGGAGGAGAAGCTTGGAGAGACACAGGATGAAGCTAGCCAGCTCAAAGAGAAACTCTCATTAGCTGAGGAGGAAGTGGAGGCCAGTAAAACACGCCTCAGTAGAGCTCAGATGGACGTTAAATCGCTCCAAGATGCCCAGCAGGAGCAGGAGGAGGCCAACACACGTCTCAAAGAGAAACTCTCACGGTTAGAGGTAGGTCACATCCTCTCACACACTACAGTGTGGCATAGACCACTAGTGTGTTAGATACCCTGACAGCAGCAGACGTATTTAACGGGACATCCTCTGTGGTTTCCTCAGGCTCAGCTGCAGGTCAGCGCCACAGAGAGCTCCGAGGCAGAGATCGCCCTCCACACTGAGGTGAGAAGGTTGAGCTCTGAGCTCGATGAGGCCAAGAGAAAAGCCTCCAGACTGAGCCAGGAGCAACGTGAACTTATCCTGCGGGTGGAGGATACGGAGAAAGACAAGGAGACACTCAAACAGACCTTCAACCAGCTGGAGGAGACCAAACAACAGCAGGAAAGAGCTCTGGAGAAACTCAACAAAGAGGTAATAAGGCGAGAGTCATCGAAATAGATATGAGAGTAAAATGGACATTCCTATTTAAATCAACGTAGCAGGATGGTCCGAGAGGTAGGTATTTTTGTGTACCGTTGCCATTTGCTATTTCTATGGGGATATTCTTTTTTTTTTTTTATACCTTTTGCAAACAAATGAAAGCTTCTTCAACATGGATCTTCCAACTGCTCATTAAATGATTCACAGATAAAGAATTCACCCTCTTTGTTTTTTTCTCCTTGTCAGTATGAGTCTCTGACCGTGTCCTCAAGAGAGGAGGCGCAGACTCTCCGAGTTCAGCTGGAGGAACAGAGAGAGAGGGCACGCAAGGAAATGCAGGAGGCTCAACGTCTCGGAAACGACGCTCAGGGTGAACTCGAAAAAAGCCATATAAATCTAAGGAGACTGGAGGAAGAGGTGTGTGTTTGTGTCGGGAGTGTTTGTGTGCAATGCTCACTCGCTTGCTTGGCCGGGTCGTTGTTTTTATTATGAATGTCTGGTCTGAATGTTTTCAGTAGTTTTGACACATAATATTCATGGTGCATGCTTGGCTGATTGTTATTCATGTGTCCGTGTGATATAAACATGCAAAACCACATATTTATTTCTTGATGAAAATTCAGTCTGGCATTGCTGTTTCTAATATTATTATAAATCTAACTAGATGTCACGACAGAAGAAGGAGCTCCTGCTTGTATGTGAGGAGAGAGACAACCACCAGCTGGATAAAGAGCTTCTGACCAACAGACTGCGCCACCTTGAGGGAGAGATAGAGGCCAACAAAAACGGCCACAATGAGAAATCCAGAGAAATTCGCATCCTGGAGGTAAGATACAGTATGTGCATCTGCTCGCCTCAAAGGTTTGGGAGAATAAACCATGACAATAATAATAATGCTATACAAATTATTTGTTCAAGTGCAATACTGTCAGGAGTGCAATAGAGGGTCTGTGCAATATGTGGCCATGTTTAATGTTGACAACTGACTAGTAGTAATATGTTTTTATTTTTTTACATTTATTAAATGTGATCTTGTATTTATTTATTATTTGCTGCCATTGCACCAGCTATATTTATTGGTCGACAGTTTTCTATTTACTGGCCGGTATCTTTTAATCTGATTGTACTATTCAGTGTTTGTAATGTATGCAGCATCATTGTGCCCAAAATGAACACATGGCTCTCTGCTGGTAAAAGTTCCACCCTGCATACAATGTCACTATACTGTAGCTGTCTGTGCATATTTCTGGACATGTTTCTGCACATTTCGTACTTCTATTTGTAAATCAAACAAATATGGGTAATAGATACATGTTATCAGGAAGTACAACAGATCAAGAGTATTTATATGCTTACATTTCCAAACTCTGCACCTTCAAATCTCTCACTGGGGCTAATCCAGTGCACACTGTCTCCTTTCTGAGCATCTAATAAAGTTGATCTCATCTTGTCTCTGTCAGGACAAGCTGAAGCGCATGGAGTTGGAGCTGGAGGAGGAGAGAAGCAGCGTGGAGATGCTGACCGACCGCGTGGCCAGGAGCAGAGACCAGATCGATCAGCTCCGCTCTGAGCTCATGCAGGAGCGATCCTCCAAACAGGACCTGGAGCTGGACAAGAACGCCATGGAGAGACATGTATGTAAACGTACACAACATCTCGCTTTGCTGACGTTTGTGATCATCAGTTACTGAAATCCTCAATCAAAGCTAAAACATACCCACCCTGACCCCACTCAAGTATATTTTGGGTATGTTTACCTGATGTTTGTCCGTGTCTGTCCCTGCAGCTGAAGGAGCTGAGGAGTCGTGTGGCCGACATGGAGGGCCAGTCTCGTTCCTCAGCAGGAGTCTCCCAGCTGGAGAACAAGATCCAGGAGCTGGAAGAATGCCTACGGACTGAGGAAAGGTACAGTGCAACAGACGGAAAACATGCTGCAGTCCAGTAGATCTTCATTCTGGATCACCTTTTTTTTTTTTACTCGTTTGTTTGTTTGACAACTGAATATCTCAAATGTTTTAACAGCTGGCTACAGAGCATCTTCATGAGAGCAATGAGGTGGCAAATGTCTTGCTTAAGGGCATTTTGGCAATAGGCAAAATGGGGAGAGTATTACTCATTAACATGCTCACACGTCTTGTGCTATGTTCTTCTCTTGTATATCTAAAGGGAGAAGAACTCTTTGTTTGCGTCTCAACGACGTCTGGAGAGGAAACTAAAAGATCTCAACATGACGCTGGATGAGGAGAAACAAACACACACTGAACAGAGAGACCAGGTAAACACATTCACCTCCTGAATGTGTGTCAATATTTGAATTTACTCTTGAGACATGGGAATACATCAATACCACTCACAACATGCACACTACACAGTAAAACTACACTTCAACCTCATCCTGTGTTCCAGCTCGCTCTGAGAGTCAAAGCTCTAAAGAGGCAGGTGGATGAAGGAGAGACCGAGCTGGAAAGGATAGATGGGCTGAGGAGAAAGGCCCAGAGAGACATGGAGGAACAGATGGAGCTCAAAGAGGCCTTGCAGACCAGAGTCACAGCACTGGAAACTGAGCTCAAGTAAGCATTTCCTTTTCTTTGTATCCAATTTTTTCTCTCATCCAATTTGTTACTCACTGTGCGCTTATGCAAGACGCCTCCTGGCGGCGTGTGTGTGTGTGTGTGTGTGTGTCTCCTCCTTCTTATGTCACAGAATGAATAAAACTGCATGTTATGACGTTATTAGCAGCGAACCCAGATTCCTTGTCTGTTACACACAATTTGAGACACCTGGTAGAGACTCACCCAGAGGTGCAGTATTTCACAAAGTGATGTGTGTGTGTGTGTGTGTAAAACAAATCAGCAATCACCCATGTGTGAAAAGGTATTTCATTAAACTAAAAAGGCACATTACTAATGCACCACGGGGAAATTAAATTCCAGACATGCTCCCACTACTAACAAGGAGATGCATGTTGTTCCCTTGTATTGCCAGCAGAGGGAGAGCTGTGATCACCTAGCAGCACTAACGGTTGCGAATGAAGCAACTGATAAATAAAATGTGTTTCAACAGTTAATAATGGTCTTAATAATATCACTGATGATTATGTGTCACAGGAGAAAAACGCAGGCAGCAATGCGCCCAGCTTTGGATGCATCAGCCCTCAGTTCAGATGACGACGACGACAGCCTGTATGACCCCTCCACCATCACCTCTATCCTCACTGAGAGCAACCTCCAGACCAGCTCCTGTTAAAACAGCACTTCAGGGACAGGGTTAGGGGTGGGAAGGGACGTAGGACTGTTAAGGGGAAAAATGGAGGGAAGTGTAGGTTAGATGCTTTGTAGACTAGGAGTAAAGTAAAGTCAAAAGGTAGAATTGTATTATACCACAGACAATGAGGGAGGGGTGCAAGGACCTGGGAGTTAAATTATGGAAGGATTTTCCTCACCAGAGTGAATTGAAGGAAACATAACATCCTCTGCATTTCAGGGTATTTCTACACAGATGTACCCCAAGGTACAGTTGGAAGTGCAAAAGCTCACTACCCCACAAAACCAGTATCTGGATTGTGAGAAGATAAATGAGACTAGAAGCACAGAAAAATATCATTTAAAAAAATATGTCAGTATTCAGTATGTCAAACCATTTCAGGGTTGAGATTCTGGGTCGAGCACTTAACGGTACCAAGTCTGGCTTTGACTGAAAAAATCAGATATCCTCTCATCATCTCTTATAGTAGACAGTTTACCTTGGTTGACTTCAGTTTTCTCTGTAGCACAGCCGTCGACTGACTGAACTCATAAATTCTGTACCCCAGCATGCACAAATATTGAGTAGAACTACTGGCAAACATGGACCAAACACTGATGTTGAGTGCATTCATGATTGCCACGAAGAGTAACTATATGCGTTATAACACTATAATTCTCATGCTGGTTTTCTGAAAGTTGATTTTCCTAACCAAATGGTTTACCTACCACAAATTATTCGTATTGAATGAAATCTGAAATTTGTTTACATAAAAAAATATATTTTCATGTGTTTTTGGAATATAAATATATATGTCACTTCTGTGTTTATGTCACCGTCCAGTCTTTAATGTCACACGGTACACATGCTAGGAATTCAGAATTATAAAATATGACACTACTTGCATCTGAAATGCATTCTCTTGTACAGGGATACAATATTAAATATGTGATAGTAACCTCATGTTGGTGTGAAGGTTTAGATTAGTTTTGTCTTTATTCACTGTATCTGAAGCTGTTTCCTGGTAGATGTGCAACACACTTTTTGTGGTTTAAAACTGTCAGAATATCACATATTCTCATACTGTATACAAGTGGTTTTCCACTTAATGGCCAAAATATCTTTCTGTCCAATAAAAACTTTACAAGTGTATTTGTAGAACCTGCACAATTTATATGCATTGCCTTCTAGTAAGTCACTTAAATATATTCTTGTCATTTCATTAAAATGCCTTTAAATTGTTAAAAAATAATTTTGTAATTGTAATTCTTATCAGAATGTTTTTTGTAAAATGTTTGTATTGTAGATTTTTTTTGTGTCTTAAGTTGATTTTTGTATACAGTTTAAACAATCAGTTGGAGCAATAATAATAAATTTTGCTGCAATGTTTCTCTCTATCTTTTCAGTGAAACTGGAAAATGGTACTTAATATGATTTGTTAGGCAGCTGAGTATAAAGCTGTTGATCTACAAGATGCTGGTTTATACATTACTGTAACTGTTGACTGGAAAACATATTCGCACTGTGACTGTACTTCACGTGATTGAGAATTTTTCTATTGCATATACATTTATCAACAATAAAAGTTAAACAATTTAAGTAAAATTGATCTATGTTTATTTTCCTTATAATAATTACAGAATGCACATTTCAGGATGTTCCACACACAAGCCTTTATCAGCTCTATTCTAAATAAAAGCGTGAAATGTAAAACGTGTACAATGTGCAACAAGTATGAACAATATGTGTGATAGACAAAAAATACAAGCTAACTTTTAGAATCATGATAAGGACTCACACAGAATCACATTTGATAGTGCGTGTTTAAAGGAGCACTTGTGACAAGATAATGGAGATGGATCATGTTTCTGTTTCCGTTGAAGGGCAGTGCTTCTCTGGAATTTGAGGTTTGTTACTCAGTGTTTCACAGAGGTGTGTTGCTGAATGAGTCATTTAATAACACCTGCAGGAGCTCGCTAAGTGTATAATAGTTATTGTCGATGTGAGGTCCTGTACCCTGCTTAACTCACATTCACAGTCTGATTACAGCTTTGTCTTTTCACATCTCAAACACTGGTTTTGAGCAGACAAATTGCTGTAGCCAAGCAGATATTTTACCATGTTGTGGCAGGAGAAGCACAGGTGTAACTAATAACATTAATTACAAAAAAAATAACAAATTGCATTAATTACTACTACTGGGAGCACTTAAATGGAATGGTGCCATCATTAATGTTACTAATCATGCATGTGCTGCTATGAAAAAGGTCTTAGATTTAGATGTATCCCTTATTTCCTTAGATGTATAGATTTAATTTGTTGGGACAGTAAAACATCTATACTGCACAAGCTTTCCTTCCATAGTGTGTGGAGCGGAAATACTGTACAGTATCCGATAAATCCATCTCTCTTGTAGCTGTATGGGCTAGGCCCCGTCATTCCCTGAACATGCTACAGCCACGACTGAGTGCCAGTGTTGTTGGTTTGACCTCTTATCTCTTGTTGCAAAATTGTTTTTGTTCATCTGAGATAAGCACCGTGCAGGGCAGAAATCATCTCGGCTGATGTGTTGATACAAGAGGGCCACATTTCCGTGTGTGGACACACTCACACATTCATGTGATTATTGTGTTCACACAAACCTGGATAAATAGTTCACGCTTCTACTTTACCTGCTAGACTTTAGGTTTCCCTGTAGCACAGCTGTCAACTAACAAAATGTACAATAACACATACATCTGTAAATCACTATGCATAACACATACCTACCTGCTAAAAAACTCAAATAAATCTAACATTAAGCAACAAGTGTTTGAAAGAGAAACCACACAACGCTGCAATCGTAATGCTGTAATGATTTACAGAATGAAATCTGGATTTTGATTAAACTGTAATTAAGCATTGTGCAGGGCAGAAATCGACTGAGTTGGTATAGCGGAGGCCTGCTTTTCCAATTGTGGACATATTCACAGATTTACACCATTATTCTGTTCACACCCACACACCAAATAAGATGGGCCTCCATTTCTACATATTATCATAAATGCAGAAATATATCAGCCTCCTTCTTCACTGACCCTAGAGGGGTGGGAAATAGTAATCAGTCCACCTGCCACACCCTATCATGATATATTTCAGACAAATTAATAATGTGTGTTTGTTGAAGGTTAAATGATGAAATCAGGATTATGGTGTGAGATGCAGGCCGCTACAAGCAGCAGAGGCCTGCCTCTTGTGGTTGGTTGGTACCGTAGGTAGTGATGGATGGTGTGTTGCTGCCAGGATCACCTCAGGGTGAGACACGTCAGGAATGTGTGAAAACAGGTTGAAGGAAACTTCTACAGAACTACAAAATATTGATAAAGTAAAGTAAAGTAACTCATCTCTTTCTATCTCAGAAAAAAATCTGTTTATGGTAACAGAAATAAATCCACGCTTTTATGCTTCATGGCAAAAACATTTCTATGACTTCAGGCATTTTTCCTACATTTGAAAGAGAGATGAAAGTCAGCACCCTGGAGCGAGACTTCACCAACTCCTCTGGTTATTTATGTGTTTACATCCTATTTGGCACACATAAAAAGATCGTGTTTGAATATTTTGAGACACCAGTGGCGTCAGAAGTGTACGGGTCTCTTGCTGATTTTGACAGACTTACTGTACCTCCCGTTGTGCTATTGTTGAGCTACAAAAGACCTGAAAAGCCCTTTTTCCTCTCCTGGTGGCCTGGAATTGAACTTGAAAAGATTTACTTGGAACAAATACTATGGAATGAAGTCACACCTTCAATATTTACTGTAGAACCAGATGCAGCGTCCATGATACCAGTGCTACACCTACCATCCATTGTGACCAAGCCTGTACAGTGCCAACAAGTTGTGTACAGTACCTGTTTTGCTAGACTATAAGTTATGAGTGAACATACTTTTCCTGGGTGGGATTGGGTTTCCGTATTATTTCAGCTTTCAGGCAGAAGTTTAAACCCGAGAGCTGATTTGCCAAGAGCTGGGTGTGTTATGTTTTGAAATCTTGTTGTGTTTGCTATTCCATACTGTATGGTTGTTGAGACAGAACGCACCCCTGACGTACACATATTTCCATCTCTCTCCAGGTCTTCCCCATGTGGGAATACAAGTCTTCCAAGCTTCGATGCAGTAGGGCATCAAAGCAAAAACAATGACAAATGCGTTCTAATTGTTCTGCATTAACATTCAAAAAGATAACAAATAAAAAATCTGATAAAAAGATAAGGAGTGGTCAGTGCTGTACATAGCCATCGTGTTCAACAGATAGTCAGGGCCAGAAATACTGAGGTCATGACAACACAAAAAAGGTCTCTAAAATGTTTGAATATTTGTAATACTACATCTAATTATTAAATCATATTTTGTGCAAATGTACTACTACTCATTCCAGGAAAGAAGAAAATATAAGGACATTACGACCTGTAAAATACAGTGTCACCGTTTTATTCCCATATTTGAATTTCTAAATGGTCTGTTCTGCCAGGAATTGTGTTGTCATGACCTCAGTATAGTTGGGTGGGAAATTAAGAAAATTTAAATTGACATAAAAAATACAGAGAGCATAACCTCAGTGTCTTCAATGGTACTGTAGGGCTCTGATAATAATTATAAAGGAGTCAAAGATGACTGTTCCCTATGAGGTTCACTTTGCTAAACTAGAGTATATGACTACAGTTACAGTGTCATCACTGTTTTTGAGAAAGCAGCTTCATTGTATCAACACACACTGACTCTTTGTCATCCTGTAGTGCACTTTTAACCCTTGACCACGAGTGACATCTTATTTACACTTCACCAAAACATGAGCTTTTTCTGTCTCCTCCTGTTTATTAGTCATTGGTCATCTGATTTGATCTTGAACCTTTTAATGGTCCCATTCATACAAAAAGCAATGGAAACATTGTTTTTATTATAATTTAATTTATTTAAAGTAATATTTAATTCAGCTTTTATTTGTTCCCACAGACAACAACAAAACTTGACTGACCAAACTATTTTTTAATTATGAGGCTCTACTACCAGGAGATTAGTAGAATGTATTTTCCATTTAAAATATAAGGGCACATTCAACAATTGGCACAATTAAGTGTATTTTCTCCGTTGAAGTGACATAAAAGACATTTGATTTCTTTTTATTGAAAAGAACAACATGTGAAACTCGAGAAATAAAAAAAAATGTAATATAAAACATGCCGTTTTTAAAATGATGAATACATAAATACACATACTGGAATACACATTGGTCATCCAGTATAAGAACAACAACATGCAGTGCAGTGTTTGTACAGTGAGATCAGATCTGCTCATGAGGGTGGTGGTGAAATAGTCTTCTTGTGGTGTTCTACAAACCATTCATATTTTGATTATTCTGAAACCTGCAGTGCACCCTGGAAATGTGTTCATGCATGCATGAGTGCTATAGATGGCTCATTCAGATTAGGAACAACTCATTTTTCAACAAGACATTAGAACTCAAACTGTGCCTCTGTACCAAAACGGTTGTGTGAACACAGGATTCTGACTCACGCCATAGTCTCAGACGTGGATGGACAGTAATGTAAACACATAACTGTCTGATCTGTGGATCAGTCTGTCTGAGAGTGGTCGACTGTGTGATGTAAACACATAGTTATGACTCATATTATTGCTTAGTAGCTGGGACACTTGATAACATACTGTAGTACTAAGGTTGAGGTGTGTTTGTTGCCTGTTGGGGGATAACCTCATTTCAAATGCTAAATCAACCATTAAAAACAACAGCCACTCTCACATTAAAGTTAATTACATTCGTGGCAAGTTATCTAATGCAGGCAAGAGTTATCTGGAAACATTTACTTATTAACATGCACTTTTTAGAATTGTTTTTATTAATGAATATAGCAAAATTTCTTCATTTGTGAAATGTTTCTGTTGTGTAGTGTGAGTTGTTTCTGGGTCCTGGTTCAAATTCATTTAGCCTCATCCCCGGTATGCCACCGCAAGCTGTTGTTTGCTCCTCAACAGCCATTAATGCCATTAAAGTCTTTATCCAATTTGAGGTCTGTGCCGTCTTGGATCAGCTGCTGCTGGAATCAGCTGAACGCCAGCAGGGAAACTCGTTCTGTTATTTGTGCTTTGTCAGCTTCTTGCTTATGTGTGACCTCAGTCAACTTTAGAAAATATGCTGTTCATGTTTAACATTAATGCTGTATATACACTTGACATTAATGGACAAAACATCCATATCCCTGATTCATTTTGCATTGGTCTTCATACTGTATATTTCATTGCTGTTTCATTTCATACACTACAGAGTTTTATTTTTCTGAATGTGTCTCAACTGGTTTCCATTAATGTTCCTATGGTATAAAACAAAACAAAAATGTGTGTCCTATGCTGTACAGATTGACTTGACTTCACTTTAGGTCACAGTGAGCAAGTCTACATTATTTTTGTTAAAGTTGCATTGTCTTTTTTGTGGCTATATTATATTTCCAAGTACAGACTAAAGTGAAAAGCCTGTGCTGCACTAACCACACAACCATAAGGAAACATATTAAGACAGAACAGTAGCATGATGTTCACTGTGGTATGTGACTTATCTTAAGCAATGTCTGCAAATATACGGTATGGGAATTAATGAAAGAAACACACACACACACACACACACACACACACACACAAACATGTATAGGCCTATGTTTTAGGAAATGGTGAGCAGGGGTTTAAAGTACAATATTTATTTATCTGCTAGGGACTGCAGATGAAAATGAGCCTGAATGGCTAAATCTGGCACATTTACATGTTGGACCTTGTACTCATGTTGACTAATGTGCATTGTCCCTTTTAAATAAAGACATATATATATTAAAAATAAAATATTGGCTATATACATTTGTAACTGTAAGTTCTGTTTGGAAAGAAAGTGAATTAGAAAGAAATGCTCTATAAAACACCTTTAGACGTGTCTTAAATCACTGAATTTAATACCTTGTTTTCCATTGCATTGTAAGCTAATAGGAGACACTTAAACAGGTTCAGTCAGGGGTTAACCCTCATGAATTAATAATTCAGTCTGGTAAACTGATCAGTGCTGTGCGCAACATTTAGCAGTAGTTGACAATCTATAGTCCAACTATGATCAACTTCACATGTCATGATGATCATCATGATGTAAAGCATTGATCAGAAGCATAACTCCACTATAGACAGTAAAGGACTCCACCAGCCCTCTGCCCCTCCGCTCTCAGATATTCCCTGCTTCCCTGTTTGGCTGTTTCGGTCAGTGTGTGGGCGGGTTGGGTTTTTGTCGCTCACTCCCACAGTGACGTGATGAGAAAAGTTATCACAATGTGCTGAGAAGGAGGGATCAGACACAAGAACACACCGGTCTGAAGACTGATAACAGTAGCAGCTACTGTGGACGAGCCGCTAACAGGAAGTTCTTCTAACTGAGTGAACTTTATATAGTTTACTTTTATTTATTTGTTTGTGTGAGGAGTATTTATTTATATCAAAGATGAACGGAGGGTCGAGAAGTCTGTGCACATTTGAGGACATCAGAAATCATGAAGATGGGGTAAGCTACTCGGTTTGTCGGATTCCTTGATTTTCGTCTTTTAATATATAATAAGAAAGCAGATTTATGTGTGTTTACTTCCTGTATGAGTCCATTATGGTCAAATATGCAATTTTTTAATCAACCAGAAAACCAAAGGTACAAGGCAGTTTTTATTGTTGCCCACTCTGACGTTTGGATCTGTTGGCTCCTATTTTTACTATAAATATTTTTCAGTTTCAGTTTATTTTTCTTGACGTGACTCTGCTCAGTTGTGTGGAGTGGATCAGAGTCTGTGTGATTTTGTGGTTCTGGATCCTCAGGCTTTGTCTCCTCTAAGTGGTGTAGCCTACTATTAAGTCTGGCCTTGTTGTATTTAAAGTATTAGCCCATAAACCCCTCAAGTCCCAACACACACATAAAGGCAGAAGTTCAGAATTAACTCAAATAACATCTGTGCCTGTCACAGGTGCCTTTTGCCCACATCATTTAAGGGCTTACAGTTTCAGTTGTGACAGACAGTGACAGCAGTTCAGGAGACAAACCTGTAAACACTATGCTTGTGCAGAATGCGCACCACCTGTGCACGTGAAGTTTTCTTAAACAGGATTAAACATCACACTTCCTTGAATTGCGGCACAGACTTTTCCAGATAGCCTACTTGTACTGTAAATGAGTGATCACGTACAGTAGATGGGCTTTTGTCTGTGGCCGCAGAGGTTTAATCATTTACCTCGCCTGAAAGAGCAAACAGTAAACCTGCACTGAGGTTTATGAGGTTGCTGAGCAACATGACACTTTCACCTTATCAGCAACCTCCTGCTAAGTTTATCTGTTAGCAGGGACAGAGCCACTGAGCTCAGATCAGATGATATTCTCTAAAGAAGGCCATTACAGAGAACAGTGATCTCTCACCATGATTATGTTAAATTAGATCTAACTAAGCAGAATTTGAGAGCCAGCTTCAACATTTGTGTCAATAATCTAGACAGTACAGTAAATATCAGTTACTGTTGTGTAACTGTAAACAAAGGTCAGAGTGTACAAATGGCAGCTCCACTCCTAATAAACTGATTATTTGTGTTGAGGAATGTCTCCTGAAGCATTATGTGAAACTTCTGTTTAATCTATCTTACATTGCATTTTAACATGCGACTGATTCAACATTTGCATGAGCGTCATACAGAAAACAAATTAATCTCTATCACAGTCAAATCCAGCAATCAAACAGTCACCCACCTGTACAGTTATTTACATATCTGATATGGTTATTCAGGTCAGACTAAATAGAACAAAAGAGGTATTTTACCTCTACTGTACATGTAACCTTTCATAGTGACTTATTAACACAAAATATCAGGGAGAGGTCAGTCCATGAGGATACATGAGGAGAGATATGTGCATGATGTAGCAGTGAAAGGCCTTCAGTGGGTTTTTCGTTAAAAAGTGTCTTTCCTGGAGTGGATATGATCTGAAATAAAACAGGAGGAACAACCAGGCCTGGCTTTGAAACAAAATGTTACTGTAAAGTTTATAATAGCGACCAAAATCAAGCTATTATTTGTAAATCATTTGAAACTTGTGGCACAATTTCTCCTCCCTAAAAACCTAGTGTATTGAGAAGATTTTTTTCTTTGAGGGCACTTTTAAAAAAATAATGCCCCAACAATCCCTCCACAGTTTCCCTGAGCTGTGTGATTTAACACATTCCTTCTGTCTTTCCTCATCCTCAGACATCATCTCAGTCAGGACTGTGTGATGTTACTGGCTGGGAATGAGCCAAACATGACAGATAGATCCATCAATGTAGAGGAAAGACAGGAGCAGTATGCCAGATCACACCTGGTTCGCATGCCACACAGAGCAGGAAAAAAGATGACTGTCGAAATGATAGTGGGAGTCTGTCCTGATGGCAGCTCTCAACTTCATGACTCAGATCCTGGACTAGCTGTTTACCGTCAGCATTCACCTGTTCAGGTTCTCACATGATGGTAACACACAAGCAAATAAACCTCCTGAAATGCTTCACTTCACTCAGCTTGTCTCAAACCCAAAGGGACTTACCATCTCCAACAGAAAACACTGTTCACAAACTGCTCCAAACAGCTCTATTGTAGTCCAGCCTTTACTTCCGTGACGAACGTGCGTCACTTTGTAACACACGTTATAATGCTCGTCTAGCTGCTAACGTGACGCCCTCATACTCTGCTTCTGACTGGCTTGTAGTCCTTACCTAGCTACTGCGCATATGTGACTCCCAACAAAGATGGAACAGAAGTGAGATGTCTCACTCTGTAGCTAAAACAGAGAGCTCAACACACAGGGTGAAAAGAGGAGCTGCAGCAATGTGCAGTACAACAAAAATAGGGTGTTTTTTGAAAATTAAACCATGCAAACCTATTCTGATATAACCTCTAAATACAATTATGAACCTGAAAATGAGCATAACATGAGCACTTTAACCTTTAACTTAACCCTTTACTTTGTATAGACTGCTGGCTGACTGAAGGGCAACAATACTCTTCACCACCCTGGGAACTACAGCTCCATACTAAAGGATTTAATCCCAAAACAGGACATACATCTAAAAACTCTAGCTGCATTTATTTTCTTTATTGATTAATCTGCTAATTCTTTTCTTGATTAATCATTAAGTCTTATGAAATACCAAAACAGTGAAAATCACAATTTTCCAGAAAGTGACATTATCAAGTTACTTGTTTTGTCCAACCAACAGTCCAAAACCCAACTTCATTAACTATCATCATATACTGTAAATATGACAATCATATAGAAAAGCCAAAAATCCTCATATTTAAGAGGCTGGAACTTGCAGGAGTTTGGTATTGATGCTTAAAAATGACTAAAATGAGAAATAGATTATCAAAATAGTTGGCAATACATTTTCTTTCAGTCAACCAATCAATTAATCGACTGATCGTTGCAGTTCTTGTTGAGCAGTGGTCAAAACGTGTCTACACAATTTGAGTATCAGTAGTCAGTATCAGTTAAGTATGGAAAGTTGGCATTTAATGCTTACATTGTTAGTCTTGTTTGCTTATTGTTTACTCAAATATTTCCTGATCTTAGTCATCATTTTGAAGTTCATTTCAGCAAAGTTTAGCTGCTTACTGTATGTTGTATAAGTAAGGTAACTAAACTCGTGTATGTATGGGCACTGGTTTTAAAACATTTAATACCTGCAACCCGAGCATTAGCCCTAGTCGGCTCACAGCTGTCGCCTCAGAGGCCGAGGTTTAGCTGTAATGTACCTGGACAGAAGACAGTGACAGGTGACAAGTGACATCCATGCAGCAGGTGTGGGAAAGCAACTCATGAGAGGGATAATGTGATTTAATGTATGTTGAAGTTCACACACTTGTGGAATGCAGGTACTGTACAACACCTGCAGGCACACAATGTTTTACAGTGTAGGGCCATGATACCTGCTGCTGCCTGAGGTTAGGAATCTGAACATCATGATCTTTTTTTAAAGTACCACAGAGCTCTAAAGTATATTTAGTTTTTATGACCCAAATTCAGCAACTCTGTCTGTTTATCAGCAACATTCCCAGGTTGGCAGTCACTTCTCAGCTAATTTAACCCACATGATTTACAGGCCTCCTGATGCCAAGTCCAAAACAAAAAGCGTCTTCATACTACATACATAAGCCTTTCAGCCCGTCCATACCCCGTGATCTTTTGTGCTCATTGTTGGTGCACCCAGCAGTGCGGATGCTGTGTGCTTAGTTTCAGGTTGCCCTGTTAGTGTGTACTTTGAGTTGTGTGTATGTGTGTGTATTGTCCTGTGTGTGTGTGTGTCTTTGTCTTTGTATGTGTGCGTGCATACGTCACCGTCCATGAGCACATCCAAATGGTCCCTTTCTCTGTGTTCCCAGGAGCTCTAGTATTACAGGTTGTCTTTTGAAGGTGGTATAGAGTGTGTGTGTGTGTGTGTGTGTGTGTGTGTGTGTGTGTGTGTGTGTGTGTGTGTGTGTGTGTGTGTGTGTGTGTGTGTGTGTGTGTGTGTGTGTGTGTGTGTGTGTGTGTGTGTGTGTGTGTGTGTGTGTAAAAAAGAAAAGTACGCAGAGAGACTAGTGTGTAAATAGTCGATGGTAGAGCTAGGATTAGCGAGTCTTTGTTTGGTCGTCTATGAAGAGCCAGAGAAGTTGTATAATGATGGATTCCTTGTTAACAACACTCTCACTGTTCCCCCCCTTTTCTCCCCCTCCTCTCTTTTCCCTCCCCTAATCGCTGGGCCTTAAAGAGCTTTCAGGTGCCTGTAATCTGAGAGGAAAGCATGTTGAACCATAGGGGAATTTTTGGCTTTCATTTCCCTGAGTTTTGTTTGTCGTAGTTGGACCCCTCACCCACCAGCTATTGGGCTACTTCCCCCTGCCTTTTTTATTGTTCCTGTTGCCAGTTTACTTGCGTTTTAGTCCCATCTGACCCTCACTGCTTTCTCTCCATTAAAGGCCTTCTGTTGTCTGTACAACACATTGCCTTTTCTTTAACTCTTTCTTTATCACAGCATTACACAACACAACCCAGTTCATTTCCCCTGTCTGGCTCACATCAAGGCCGGGTCATATCAGACATGGTTTCAATGCAGAGGGAGAGATACAGCAGTCACATTGATTGCCACTCTTACGGTAAACTGCGAAAACAATTGATTTTAAAATAGGGCTGCAACTAACGATTATGTTTATTATTGATTATTGATATATACAGGTTAAATAGACACACACACACACACACAAGCCTCTGTTATCTTCTACCAGACCCTCTTCTATGTAATTGGTTGCGTGTGTGTGTTTGTTTGTGTTTACAGTATTTAACCACAGAACATTACAGCCATTTCTTCTTTGCCTGTTCCGATGTCTCAGACTTGACATGACACCAGGACACAGTGAATACACGCGGGAAGATAAACAGAACAAGATGTGTTTGGCTGGAATGAGTTATGTAATGTCGCTGACCTCCTCCCTCACATCCGCATATTTATACTTGCACACACACTCACTGGGTATCACTTATAAGGGGGTTCCCTATGCTGGAGGACACACACACACACACCCAGTCACATCCCGGTCGAGACTTTTCCTGTTAAAGCGACTTCTCTCCTGTGACTAAAAGAAATAACTGGGAAGGTTTGTGTGTTTCACTTTAGCGTTCTGAACATTGTTTTCTCTCTGACTTACTATTCCCTCTGATATTGCTAGTGTGCCAGATAGTTTATGGCTACTGTGAGGATTGTGTTGTCATGGAAATGTTCTGTCTTGCTTGAAATTACATTTTCGGCCCACTTTCCCAGAAATCCAGCCATTGCTTTCAATTGGCTGTGAGCGCCTGGAGAGTTTCCGCCTAACGTCCCTCTGACGTCCATAGCACACACATTTAATTCAAACAATCTGTCTCTGTGCAGCTGTGAAAAAAACTTTAGCTTTATTTCTGACGCTTGTACCCCTCTCTCTCTTACTGGTTACTCTCTCCCTCTTGTTTGTTTCAGTGAGTATGACTCAGTCTCTCCTCCTCTTTTCTTCCCCTCTCCTCCTCAAAATAGTCCTCAGTCAATCTCTCCATCACATAACGGTCTCTTTGTGGATTCACCCAACGTCTCATTTCTTCATTGCCTTTTTCAGGAGGGGTGCAGGCGTCTGCGACTCACACTGCACGACCAGAGCCAGGCAGCTCGGAGCACGGAGCAGCACAGGGACAAGGTAAGAAGAACTTCCTGCACATTATTATAACTAAGGTTATAACCTTGACTGTAACACCAGTTGCGGTGGGATAACATTTATCACTGCTTTAGATGACATGGTTTGGATACTTAGGGGTTTAAGATATGCTTTTACTGTGCAATTAAATTGACTTTTCATCTTGAATGGATGCAATGTGTCAGATTTGTTGTACGTCATGAGGGAGAATAGTCTTTCTTTTTTCTCTCTGATAGTATGTGATAGTATGCAATTTCTTTGAATGAGAAAAAAAAACCAGTAGCACTATTGTGTGCTACTGGGTGAAAGTGCTATCATTTAGGCCATAGTTGGATTAAAAAGTTCCCAATGATCCTCCTGAGTAATTAGCTCAGAGCTATTGTGCATTTACACATGTATTGCGGCACATTGCTACACACAAACTGTACAGAGACACAAATTGCTTGTAAACATGCCACAGCTGCGATCAGCTTTTCATTACGTGGTTCCCACACAAGGCCACTCAAAACGTCTCAAGACAACCATCGTTCTCCCAAAACCAGTGCCAAAGTTAGATTTTAAAAAAACGAGACCACCAGAGCAGCAGAGTTACTTAACCTCTCCCTACCTTCTTCTATGTGTGTCTGCTTATGGTGTTGTCCAAGTCTGAATACTACTTCCAAAGAAGCACTAGATGTTTGTGGGTTAGTCTCCATAGTGATTACGGCTATGATTCTGCCTCCTGATTATAGAGTCTCAGTCAGTCTCACACACACACACACACACACACACACACACACACACACAGAAATAATTTGCTCAGGACGAGACTGAGAATGTATTCAGTAGTTCTATTAAATAGTTTAATAACATCATTTATTATGTTATTAAACGAAAGTACTCCTGGCTGTTCTTCGTGTGTCGTGTTGCAATACTCATGAGAAACATGCTTCATCTCCTCCTCCAGCGTCAGCAAAACACAGTGACGATGTTTGGAAATGCATCACACCCATCCACGCATCCTCACGCAACACAGTGCCTGACACATTGTTAACTCCTCTGCTCTCTAATCTTCAGCCAATTGGACGAGCGTTTGCGCTGGTGCAGCCGCCCACTGACAGGACATCGAGTCCTGAACCGGTCAAATCGACAGAGGAGCAGGTTGAGGTTATCAAGGTGGGTTTGGCCCACTGGCTGTTGTTTTTGTAGAAATAAATGGTGTATGTTTGTTTCATGGTTGTGCTGGTGTTTAACATCCGTGTCTCCCCCTGTTCCAGGTTTATCTAGAGGCCCGCAGACAGGAGCAGCAGAAACACCAGCAGAGCCTGAAGATGTTGTCAGACGAAGTTTCCCAGATACAGGAGGTCAGTCTCTGGACAGTATTTATTCTAGCTCTGACACACATTTTAAACACTGTCTCCTGGATTATGTAACAATTTGCATGTTTGCATTATGTAAATTCCTTCCCGCTTCCAGACTTCTTGTCTCTCTGTTCACAATAACATATTGTGTTTATCGCTTTATAGAACCTGGAACACACACATGGTAAAACATAATAAATGATAGTATCTCAGTATCTCACGATATGTCTGTATTTCACACAGGTGAGGTATTGCCTGAAGACGCTGAGGGAGCAGATGGCAGCCAAAAACAAGGTAGATCTTTTATGAGCTGCTTTGTTGCGCCCTTACCATTGTTCACCCTACATCCTGTGTGCTTATTGCAATTTCCTCCACCTCTCTCATCTCCATCTTTCACTCTTTCCTTGCTGACTTCCTTCGTTTCTCTCTCCAGCCGGTGACAAACGGGTGGAAAGTTGGTCTGCCCTTCAGAAAGAGCGCTGCGCCTGCCCCCAGCGCAGGAGCGAAAGCTGACCCACAGGTGAACATTCATAGTTGTAAATATAGAGTTGAGATGTGTGTGAGCAATGCACATATACAATTTTGCATGCAAATCATAGCCACAGTCCACTGTCTGCGTTTTCCTCTGGACAATGTTTGCCAGTGTGTTTTGTGTGATGCCTGTAAAGCGATCCCCTCCGGGAGGCACACAGGAAGGAGGAGATATAAAGTTTAAGAGATAGACAAACAGGCATGAAATATACTGTAGGAGAAAAAGAGAGGATTTAAAATGGCAGCGAGCGTGTATGCTCATAGCACCCAGGGGTGTATGAAAATGTGTGAGAGAGCCATTCCAGAACACACTGTTCCGCTCCCTGCATGTGTTATTGTGTTCAGGCCCTACTCATTGTTCCCAGCATTCCACAGATGCCTCTCCTTTAATAGATTTGTTGCTGTCTTTGAGCCACACACATTTAGCAACCACTACTGACTGCGTGTGTCAGTGATATTTTGTACAAATACAAACAGAGCTGACAACACTGTGTTTGGATGAATAGTTATTGTGCCAATTATAGCATTTATCTGTGACTCATGCTACAGTTCACTCACAGAAGTGTTGCAGAAATTAGGAGGGAAACACTGGTCGCCATCCAACTGCTCCAGTGACGCACACTGACATGCTTTGTTACATTATGTCATCATGAAAGTATCTATCTATCTATCTATCTATCTATCTATCGTAACATTATTGTTGTTGTTTTTAACCCATTCATTTGTACAAAAAACAAAAAAAACCCACTTTACATTAAATCACAGTTTGTGTGGGTTTTTTGACACTGATTAACAGAAAATGGCATTACAGTCAGTATTTAAAGGTCTCATGGCATGAAAATGTCACTTTATGAGGTTTTTTAACATGAATATGAGTTTCCCCAGCCTGCCTTTGGTCCTCCAGTGGCTAGAAATGGCGATAGATGTAAACCAAGCTCTGGGTATCCTGTTCTGCCTTTGAGAAAATGAAAGCTCAGATGGGCCGATCTGGAATCTCCTCCTTATGACCTCATGAGGAGAAAGGTTACCTCCCCTTTCTCTGCTTTGCCCACCCAGAGAATTTGGCCCGCCCATGAGAAAGAGAGAGACATCATGGCTTGCAAACAAGCAAAGTGGCAGTTGTTCAAGGCCACATCCCCCCCCTCTCTCCTCCTTAATAGTATTTAAAGATACAGACACAGAAATGGCACATCCTAAGGAAAGCTCATTGTGGGACTGGCTCTAGTGGCTGTAATTCTGCACCAAGGCTGAATTTGAAAAATGAAAAGAGACTTCAGATACAGTATTAGGGGACCACTAAGGTCTATATAAAAGCATCCAAAGAGCACCATGTCATAGGACCTTTAACTGACCATCTATTGGATTAAGATCTGGACTCTGACTTGGTCACTCCAGGACATTACGGTATCTATCTACTAATCTAAAACTTGATTCTTTCTCTACTAGGAGGCAGATGAAGAAGCGGAAAGAGTCAAGCTGAGGGAGGTCAGTAAGCGCTTGTATGCACAGCTACAGGAAGCAGAAAAGAAACACCAAGAGGAAAAAGAGAGGCTGCAGGTAACACACATATACAGAGCTTCTTTTTACATTCATTATGCATCATTGCAAATAATGTAAACTGCATTTTGGTTGCACTAAAACCACTTTTTTGTCTCTTCCAGGCTGAAGGCAGCAGGCTGAGGCAGCATCTGAGCGACGAGGAGGAGAAGTTGAAGATCACAGAGGAAGCCAGCGATAGGAAAGACAAGCGCATCGACGAGCTCCAGAGGTTGCTGGGAGGGATGGAGCAGGAGAGCGCCAGCCTGCGGGAGGCAATCCGCAACCGCGAGGAGGAACTGCGCGAACTGCGCAAGATCAGAGAGGAGGGCCAGAAAGGGGATCAGAGGTCAGCTAACACAAACGCATTAACAGAAGAAAAGATGCTTTGTCAATCAGTGACAGTCAAATCACGAGTTGCGTGTGTTCTAACTCTCTGTGTGTATTTTTAGGGCTGAGCAATTGGAAAAGGAGGTGGCTATTCTCAAAGAAAAGATCCACCATCTGGATGACATGCTAAAAAGCCAGCAAAGGAAAGTCAGACACATGATTGAACAGGTGAGGCGCACATGTGTGAGACTCTGTAAAGCAAACACATTGTCTCCGTGTTCATATTTGTGCAGGATTTACTGACTGTTTTACTGTGTGTTTGCTCGTCTTTAGCTCCAGAACTCTCGCATGGTGATCCAAGAGAGGGACCGTGTGATCAAAGAGCTGGAGGAGAAAGTGGCTTTCTTGGAGGCTGAGGTAAGTGCTGCTTATTGTCTTCTCCTATAAAAAATAATGTTATGGCTTTTCAATGGAATTGAGAATGAAGGGTCCGGGTTAAGTGGAAGTGAGGGACAGGAGAAAGGAATACTCAGCCTGATCTCTGCAGAGAGAGAGGAGATACGAAAGGGAAGGAAATGCAACCGCTGTCTGCTTTGTGGTCACATTACTTATTTTTATTGGTACTATTTGAACTGACCCCTGACCTCATGTGTGTGCAGAACCGAGAGATGCATGACCAGATGGACTACTTCCTGGGAGGGCAAAGGTCAAATTCCTACCTTTCATCAGAGCGCAACCCCCAGATTGTCTATAGGTAACTTATTTTTCCCTTCCTCTTAACATTTTTTCACCTGTAAACTTTGTAAAAGTCCTACAGGGCCTTTTCTTACCTGTGCATTAGTTACAAGCATGGCATTTATTTTAATTTAGCTAATTTGGTGAAACGGCCCGAAAATACAGTACATGCAAACAAAAATATTCTTCTATTCTAGTCATACATTTTCATAAGACTCCTTTCTTTTCCTCTTGTCCCCTCAGTAAACCAATCAAGCCGTCCAACTCGTCCAGCAAACCACTGCCTTTCATCAAAGTCATCGAGATCAGGTCATAAAGACACTGTGCAGAAGAAAGACACGAGGAGGGCTCAGAACCACCACATCTTTTCAATGCAGACTGAAACCAGACAGCAGCTCTACGACCACATCTGATCGCATTAATAGTTGGGATGTCAGAGTTGAGCTTCCTGGACTGTAACTACATACACTTCTACATAAACCACAAACACTCTTGAAGGATACTGTGTGGTGTTTGGCGGCACACACACACACACACACATCAGGGTTTGCAGTGTGTCTGTGCTTAATGAATGAGTGTGTATGTCAGCTTTAATGTAGATACAGTAGGCATACTGATTCCACTGATGTGCATTTGAAGTTTTACGTGTAATACTGCGTACTGTATGCAAGCGTTTCCTTGTGCTGCCTTGTTTTGATTGCTACTTTAACCTTTGAGTTTATGACAGTTTGGCGTTGTTCAAAACAGGACCGTTGAGCAAAGTGCAGGATGGCAGTCCACATACAATAATGTAGCAAACATAGCTAACTACGCTAAAGGTTTCATGTAAAAATCATTAACCAGATGATCCTTTGTCCGTGTACTCATCCATGACTCTGTTCACTTTTCGGAGTGAATGGTATGTTTTAAATCTGTAAATATTGATATAGTTTATATAAGGTCATCACCCTGTGTGGTTTTTTTTAAGCCCCAAACAACAGTATGGCACTTCATGAAACTGAGACAGCAGAAGGAAAAATTATGTCGGTGTTGGATGAAGATTTGACGTTACTGCTTCATAGACGTGTCATTATTCTACATATTTCCTGTAAACCATTTCAGTTTCCTGTCAGTGTAAACAGTCACCTTGTTTTGTACATATTAATGGGATTTGATGTTTGAATTTCTACCTAACAACTTTCTCCTTTGTATTTATTTATATTAAATAAAACCTTGATAAATTGTGTAATAGGTTTTTTATGAAGTACATTCTAATCTATTATATGTAATTGTGGTTCTTAAAATAAATAACTGAAAATTAATACAATTCTTGCTTTGACTTCTTTCTAATTATTACTATGGAGGGAGTGCCCTCTGCTGGACCCTATGCACACTAGAAATTAGAACATTATAAAACATTTTGACAGTACGTCACAGTTTTATTTGGATGGCAACTTGTACAATAAGCACCACAGAAAATAAAATGATTCAAGCATGGAGATCACATGCTTCACTGGGAACCCTAAATACTAGGTCCCTGTCTAAAAAGACAAAAAAAAAGTCCAGAAAGAGACTTCCCCTGATGCAACATTCAGAATGCATTAATGCACTGGAATACTGTTACTGTTACATTGCACTGAGAGAACGATTAAATCAAAAGAGCACTTAATCATCAAAATTCATTAAATCAAGTATGGCTTCTGTAAGACAAACATTTAAGGCTTAAAAAAGGACATACATAGATGTAAACATAAGTGACATAAACAGTGTGTTTTCCCACAATTAATACTGGTTTTCTCTACAATCTTTGTTAACTATTAGCGTGTTTAAATACAGTCGGTTAATTCTAACAAGTCTGCATAGGCCTTTACACTGTGCAATAAATATGATTGTCTTGTCATTGCATAGCCACATGACTGGTTTTGTTTTGGTCAAATCAACCCTACTTACTATAGTCACTTTTCTACCCAATTATAGCACTCAAACATGCATTAATACAGTATATATGCATAAGCTACACTTAGGTAAAGAGCCATGAGTCTGATATGCATTATACTGTAAACCAGGCAATATGTGTTAATACATGAAGGCAGTGTTTTTCATTTCACGCGTAACTATCTGGCGACAGTGACCCGTTGTCCGTAGGCACTTTAATTACTGGCAGCACTACCTTGTCTTTGAACTTTCTTTTGGATGGGTGTCACAAGTTTTCAGAAGGAGCTGTCCAGAGTGTTGTAGTTGTCTTTGAGGTTCTTCAGCTCCAGGAAGTGTCCGGGCCGCTTGCTACGCTGCTGCATTGAAGATGTGAGGTAGGTGGTTTGGGTGGGGGAGGAGGAGGAGCTTGCAAGCTCTGTGGTGCTGGTCAGGTCTTTGGCTGCGGACTGGTGGTACTGGCTCGGAGTGCTGCTGCTGCTGTGAGACTTGACGCTGAAAACAGGGAAGGGAGAAACATTGTTCCCGGGGCATAATTAACATTCCACGACGGGATTAGCAACAAAGCAAAAGCTGTAAGGGAGCACTGTGAGAAAAGGTTGTGTTTACTCACACAGACGCCAGTTCAGTTAGAGCTTCCTGGTATTTCAAAAATTCTGCTTCCCCAAAAGCCTACAGCCAAAAGCAGGAGCCAAAGACAGGACATCAGTACATTTACACAGTATATAGTACACACCAGGATGGGCAATATGGTAAAAAGGAAAACCATGCTAATCATAAGGATATTATATAAATAAGTAACAATTTACAACAGTGTAATGTACAGTAAACCACAGAACATGCATTATAATGTAAACCATTACATATGTGCAATCATGTGTGCCATATGTAAATGGGTGTTCATGGTACTGAACTACAAGGCACGGTTAGATCGTACGTTTATGTTATCCACGTTTTAAACTCAATGTTCTTGTTATTAATTTAGACAAGAACTGTGTGACACAATATCACAATATCATCAAGTCAACTTCATTTGAGTTTAACTTTAACTTTGTGTTTAACTTTACTCTTTAAAACATCATGACGATGTTGTTTAAAGAGATGTTACATCTCTGGCACACAAAATGCACACAGAGACGCTGACCTCAGCCCCGTGACGTGCTTTGCTGTACCCATCCAGCACTTTGTCGATGAGCGAGCTCAGACTGTCTCGGAACGCACAGTGGGAGTTTCGTAGATGTAGAAGCCAGGTCCGAAGTCTTTTACCCGTCACGGCGGCGGATGTGCCACCCAGTTCACGGAAAGGAAGATCTGTTGACAGAAAAGTGCAGGTGGTATTGCAACAGTCTGTCATGACAACAAAACCAAACTGTGACTAACATCAGTGACAACAAAGCTTACCAGTGTCTCTGATGGCATCCAGTGCTCTCATCCTGTACAGGTAGTCATGGGAACCTGCAAGAGACACACAGATTCCTCTGTACAACTGCATAAAAACTATTCACGTAGATAGTTTCAGGACTGGTGTGTATTAGTGTGTGTGTGTGTGTGTGTGTGTGTGTGTGTGTGTGTGTGTGTGTGTGTGTGTGTGTGTTCCTCTCTAACCAGAATGTTCTTTGTGTTTTAGCCGGTCATCATCTGGGGAGAGCAGACGAGGCTCAAAGTGGATTTTCTGGACCTGGCATAGTTTGGCTTCAATTTCTTGTCTCAACTCCTACAGCACACATACAAGAAACTGCTATAGTTAACAAGCTAAACACTGCACAGCATCACACTTCTGGTTCATTATGGTGTGTGTGTTACCTTAGGAGCATTGTGGCCAAGGGGAACATGTGGTCCTCTCCGAGACTTCATGGCAAATCGCATAATTTGTCTTTTGACGAAGATAAACAGCAAAACAAACACCTACCATAGAGGAAAGTCAAGAGTTAGTAGATTCTTTTATAACCCTTTTTAAGCGTAGTGAATATGCCAGTGGATCATAAACAGAACCAAACAAACAAATACACAATAAATGTGTGAATATGTAAATAATTAAATATATTAATTAAAATACAAAACATTCTATTAAACTTAATGCATACTGTTGTAGCCAATTTATACTTGTGCGTGTGTGTGTGTATATATATATATATATGTTGTCGGACACTACGTCACCGGCGCACCTGTGTGTATGTGTGCTAATTACCACAATCACAGAGGTTAGAAAGAGGAAATCACAGGTGAGCGGCGCAAGGGAATTAGGATTAGTAATGGGACAACTGAATCTTTTACGTGAGTCGGTTCAACCGGACGGTCGTAGGTTAGCCTACCGGGTTAATAGATTCGGTCACCGGTTCGCGTGCGCGTTTACTTGCCCCGCCAGACACCGCTTGATTACATTAGACTCACGCACTGGCCACGGTTACATGCGGTGTGTATATATATATATATATATATATATATATATATATATATATATATATATATATATATATATATAAAAACGTTAAATCTAAATGTTAAATATATATATCTAAACGTTAAATCTAAATCTTAAATATATATCTAAATATTAAATATAAATGTTATATCTAAATGTGTCGCCAAGTGTAAAGCTAAATATTTAGAAAATATTCAAATTCCCAAGGAAACCACGCCCACTGCAGTGGCTTCAAATCGCGCTGCACCCAGTGATGCCCCAGCATACCAGGGGTATCTCTGTTGTAGCCAGTGGGTACTTGGAAAGATTGTGGAGCAGCTTAACTAATCAAAATAATAACTGAATTATGATTGATTCAAAACAATATATCAGCTAAAACAGCTCAACACATATGTTAAAACATATAGCGAAGTAATCAATGGTTGAAAAAAATAGCTAAAAGTGGCCTACTGACATAGCTAACAGTTGAAATGATTAGCTAAAAGTAATGGATGACTTTTGAAACATTAACCACACTTCAAGTAAAAGGTCTAGTTAGTAGAATTTCTGACCAAACCAACCTAAATGTTTACAGTTCAATTGCATGAAAATGTAAGAATATTCACTTTAATATGATAAATAGTGTGAACACATTGGGAATTGATAGGGCGGGTTATGTGAGTTTATACGACAGGGCTGTGGGGGAAACCTCAGACCAGAAGGATTGGAAAGCACTGATCTACAGTATTTTATATTATTAATGGACCAGTATATTACAGACATGCCTTAATAGTTATGTTAATCACAATACCGTTGTTTGAATTACATATCTCCGTGTGTGACTAACGTCATCCTTCCCAAGCAATCTAACATTAGCCCAGCATTGATAAAGTCCAGCTATGCAGCCAACATATTCATCCGAACACAACTAAAATGTCACAATCAATTTCAATTTCAAAAGTATTGAAAACTACTTACATGTGGCTATAGTGTGACAGGCCTACTGCTGTTCAGTCTCGCATTGCGAGACCTAGCTAAGTTAGTTAGTTACAGTGCTGCGAGGCCTGTTCAGATGACATGTCGGCTGCAGTGTGTGAGCTAGATTGCTTGTGAAGGATGAGTCAAACTAACGTTAAACACACAAGGAGATATGAGTCAAACAAAACAACGGCATTATAGTACACACAAATATTAAGACATTTCTGTGATATAAGTCAATAATACAAAATACTGACCGAAATGTGTTTCAATCCAGTAACATTAGTCGAACAGCGCCACTGTAGTCAGTATTTACTGTACCAACAGGTGTTGACTGAAAATTGCGGTGCAGCGCGATTTGAAGCAACTGCAGTGGGCGTGGTTTCCTTTAGATATAACACATATTTAGACACATTCAGATATAACATTTAGATATATCTTTAAGATTTAGATATATATTTAACATTTAACATAGATATAAATTTAACATTTAGATTTAGATATAACACATATATATATATATATATATATATAATATTTCTGTCTCAAATGTGAGGAAAATGCGCTAAATGTGAGGAAAGTGAGCTAAATGTTGAAAATGTATCAGCTAAAAACTTGTAACCGAACTTTTACATTCGGCACCCCATATCTAACTACCACGTAGCAACATTCACTTCTAACATTTAACTTAACATAACTACCAAGATAACATTACGTGTATTTGTATGTGATATAATACTTTCCCCTTAGTAATGCAGCCTATGAATTTCCATGAACACAATTCTAAAATGCACGAGACATAAAGGCTTCTGGGATCGGTTGATAACTCAAACTTGCCGAGAACCTAGACACCCGTTTGATTACACAGACTCATGCAGTACCCTCGGTTACGGTCCTTCGTCTCGTTCAGTAGCCTGGTGCGCGATCTCCTCGTTACAGCTTACCTAATGTAGCAACATTCACTTCTCTAACATTTAACTTAGCATAACTACCAAGATACCATGACGTGTATTTGTATGTGATGTACTTCCCCATCGATAATGTGTGAATTGCCATGAACACAATCATCTAAGATGCACCAGAAACAAGGCTTGGTTCATATCTCAAACTTGCCGAGAACCAAGACACCGCTTGATTACATTAGACTCGAGCGGCCGGTTGCACGGTTACATTCGGTCTCGTTCAGTAGCCTGGTGCGCGGTCTAGGCGATTTCCTGATTGATTCTACCACCACTCCACTGGAGGCGTTAATGAGCTAGATTACTACACACACAGTAGCAGTCTAGCAGAAGAATACCAGCTACACACAACGGCACGAATGCATGGATGTATTAAGAGAACAGGAGTGAGTCGGTTCATTGACGTATGGCACTCGATTCTCCCGGTTCAGTGACACGAGTCGGGTTAATTAACCGGCTCTTCGGTCAGTTCGTCAACACTAATTAGGATCTGGGAAGCCACACAGTTTTTCAACCGTAGCTGTGTGCGTGTGATAGTCTGCGTGTTTTTGGTCTAGTATGATTGTTTTTGTAGGTGTTTCAAACGCACTCATAAATAAAGTGTTAAACTCAGATTTCATGGCGGACCTTACGTTTAGTTGGGATTTAGTTTTTTGCACTTCGTATGCAAGGACGGCATATGCTACATAAACTGTTGTGAAAATTAAGCCGGTAAAATACGACATTAAGATTGTTGTCATCTTGAGATTTAACTTAAACACTTGGATACAACACAGTTACAAAGTGAAACACTCACCAGACTACCGAAGGCCATTACAAGCACCACGTTAACGCTCGAGAGAAGAGAATCACTCCGCATTTTGAAATGGTTAAACTTAACCAAACGTTAGCTAAACAAAGCTAAATGACGGAAAGTATGTCCAACACTTGGCCTTTGAAAGGCATACTGTTTCATTGAATTGCTCGTTTTTAAAACACACGAAGATAACGTTAAACGAAAGACAGACAACAGGGAAGTAAAGTACTCTCCGTTGTTACATTTCGCTAACCGCCCGGTTTGTTGTTTTCCGGGGTGGTCACGTGACTGGTACAGGCAAGGTGACGTTTATGTCTGACGTTACTCTGGTGTCTTCTGCCATCTGCTGTTGAAAGTGACTTCACAACAAACTAACACACCCCAATGACAGAAAATAAAGGCCAGTGAGTTCTGTAGTTTCCAGCTCCAACAGTCACACAAACACAAAGATATAGACCATTAAATCACTTAGTTCACAAATTTTCACATTCTTGCCGTTTATTTTAGTTTCACACTGAATTGCGTTTTATATCCACTGTGACCTAATGATTATGGCCCTCTGAGTTATTCACCCTAAAGAGTGAATTTACATAACCAGTGTGTCTGAGTGAGCGGGACAGTGATTTGCATCAATCCTGCAGAGACACTGGGTGCCATTCTTCTGGCAGGAACAAGGGGTTGGTGTCTGTGGAGTCGCACTGGAGCAATTTACCCCTACACACAGACTTATCTCTGTCCTAAGACGACCATGCAACCTACCAGCCCTCTGTCTGTATTGCTGTATGATCATTAAGGTCCTAAGACTTGGCCTATACAATCAATGTGTCTGAGTCAGTCTGTTTTCACTTTTGACAGGAACACAGAGATGTTAAGAAGTCCCTTATTTAGTGTTGCAGCATGCTGAAGTAACCACAGTTTCCTCTGTCTCAACGGAAGACAGGAGCAGGTGCATGCAAAAAAGCAGCAGTAGCCTAAGAACGTGAGCCTCTAAATGACAACCAAAACTGTAAGTACTGGTGTTTAGTTTTTAAATGTTATATATTTATGTCTGCTTGCTCCTTATGCATCTGTGACTCAAAGGCTGTTTATTCACCTTCCCACTCTGCAGAATCCAGTTTTTGCTTCAACAATGCTTCTTTTTCTTCTTTTGTGTGGAAAAAGCTTATCAACAATATCAGGTTTTGTTTCTCCTTCAGTCATTCAGACATTACAGTCCCACAGATTCTCAACAAGTGTGTCTGCAATTGAGTTCTGTTTTGTTGAACGTATAGTATGTCATACGAGTGTACTTTTAACAATATTACATAATCCCTGCTGATATTTCTGGCTAAACATGAGCTTTTTGTGGTCTCTGGTCCCAATTAAAGGTACTCTGTTATTATGTATTTTGATACCTGCTCAGTCCAGATGATTAAACTTAGGTTTGCCTTGAGGTGGGGTGATATTATAAGCTTGTGTTGGGAAATGTCATTCTTGTTCCGTTACACACAATTATCTGAACTGTATCTCCTCTCCCTTGAGCTATGAAATGTTGACGTGAGAGGGAGTTTGAAGTGTCATTGTGTGTGTGTGTGCGTGCACGCGCGCGTTTGTGTGTGTGCACTCCCTGTTGAGCCATTTAGTGGGTGACACATTGAGCTGCAGTCAGGAATGCTACCCTGTGAGAAGAGGAAAAGAGGGAGAAACAACAATGGGAGGGGGAGGAGAGAGAGAAACAGACAGAAAAAGAGAGAGAGAGGAAGAAGAGAGGATAAACCAGTGTGGCAGGTTTGTGTCACTGTACACACTCCATCATGCAAAGCTGATGGAAAGAGAAGACAGAGAGAGAGAGGAGTTAGTAGCTGATGTCATTACATAGCGCTGCCTTCATTATGAACCTGTGTCAACACGGTGGTTCTTCACTCCTAGATAAGGTAAGGTACATGTGTTTGTGAATGTTTGATTCATAAGCTAATTTGTATGTATGTGTGTATGAGTGAGTACATTTGTGGTTTTTGTCTGATGTCTGGGTGCATTTGTGTCTTTCTTGCTGTTCAATCCAAGTTTAAAGTAAACAGTGCAGTGTTGCCCAGGTTACCCAGATGGGAGGCTTTGTGACCCAGCAGAACAGGTGTTTCTGTAAACCGACACTCAGGCTCACTTGCATTGGAAAGAACCACAGAGAATGTCGCCCAAAGTTATCCGCTGTAACCTAGACAGCTTCATATATTTATTCAGGCAGTGCTTATCTGATTCTTTTGTCCTATTGTATTTGTACAGTAAATCAATGGTTGTTTCATTTCAATAGAGATGATTGGATCCTAAATCTGACTTGATTAATGATCAGAAATGCTTCCACTGGCTTACTGACATTGCCTGTTGTGTATGGCTGTGAACTCAGATATCCCTGATGAGCCATTGTCCATCAGTAATTCTATCTATCTCTCAACAGGCTCTATGTAAATCAAAATGATTTTTTCCTCATCTTTGTTCATCTTATCTGATCAATCCACTGTTACATGGTTTCAGTCAGTCTCCCTTTGGTTCTATATGGGACCGATACGCGCCACACAGAGACTAATTGTGGCACTTTGATGCATTGTTTTTGCTGGGTGGATTGCAGTTAGGTGAGTTTCTCCAGTTTTTGGTTCAGGTTTTGCTGACGCTGACAGGTAGTCATGACTATGTTGCTTGTGTAAACAACCATTATGATATGTGTGTACAACAAAGTGCAGTGTTCTGTGAATGGGCTCATTGCGTCAATGTGAAGGGAATGTCAGAATGTAAAATGGCATAACTGACAGGAGTGAGGATACTGTACTGTTTTTGGTTCTCTGGCCCTCATGCTCTCTTTTGTTTCTATTTTTTCATCTTCTCCATTCTGTCCACTTTAAACTTCTCTGTAATGTGTTTTGTTCACTGTCCTCAACCTCTCTGTGATTCTGTTTGACCATTTTGAGGAGCCAGAGAGTCCACAATCCACATATCACAACATTCCAGCCCAATCCATTCTCAGGATGGAAATTTGTACATTTTTATGCTTGGCAGGCAATGGGAGCAGTTCCCTGAAGTCGTGCTGGGGGAACCGAAGACAGAGGACAAGGGACAGAACGACAAGAGATCAAGGAGAGGATCCCAGAGGAGTCATCTCATCCAGACCACAAAACAGAGAATCATCAGGAGCATCGCTGAAATATCAAACTTTCCAATGCAGGATTTGTTTCTGTGCAAGAAACTATTGAGAGGGCTGTAATTTTTTCCACTGCTTTTCACACACAGCTGCAGACAAACTTTCTTCCAGATTGCAGTCTAAAAGACAGTTGCTTGGAATCGCTTAAATATCAAGTTCACTCTTCTGCTCTCTTTTTGGGATTTGGCACTTGACAGCAGGTCATTAACTTTGTTTATTCTCAGACAATGGACTTGTCCATGCTTCCTACTCCAGTGAGTGAGTACGACAAGCAGAGGACAGGAGCACGCTTCACTGTCCGCTCTGCAAACTCTCCCTCTTACAGTCTCACTCGCAGGCCAGGTGTTAGGAAACCCAGATGTTTTTTGGAGGAGGAGAGGGAAAGCACTGAGGAAGTCGGTGAGAAAGAGAGATATGGTACACACACTGGCACAAATGGTACAAACAAGGAGGAGGATCGCCCGGTCACTGGTTATCACGGCAGGACTGGGAGTCACAGCAGTGTCAAAGGTCAGTGTGAGGAGAAGGAAACATCAGGCCATAAAATGTCTACCAAGCTGAACCAGAATGGCACAGCAGACAAAACTATCACAGAGTTTGGCACTGACAGAAGTAGAAACTATAATCCTGCATCTGAAAGCCAGGGCAGGACAGACTGGAGGAGATACGACCTGTCAAGTAGAAGTATGAGTTTAGATAGGAGTACAGGAGTATCAAGCCCTGATCGGGGCAAAATTTCTGACATGTTCGTGTTGTCAACCAAACGAGGCTCGGATAAAAGAAGGATTGGAGTTGAAGGCGCGAGGGGCATGGTGATGTCATCAATACAGACATATAACTCTGAGGGTGCAAGTAATGTTCGAGAGAGGAGCCCAGTGAAGAACATGAGTCAGACTTTGGACATGGCCAGTAAGGGTCATTCTCTCCCCACTAGGTTGAGGTCCCTGTCTGGACCTGACTCTGGTGTCAGAGGGACATCTACTTTGTTTGGGCCTAAAGGAGGTCAGAGTATAATGGAGCGGATTGAGAAACTCTATGGGTCAGCTGGTTATGGTAAAATGGAGGATTGCAGCAAAATTAGCGACTTCTCTAACCCTGTGACGTCCCATTATCGAGAAACAGCCACAGACATCCTCATCTTGCCACAGCAGATCTCATATGAAAGGTCATCGGGGGAAACCTTCCCCAGGCGTTTCTCATCAGGGGAGAAAAGTATCCTCATTCCAGTGCAAAGCAGGAAGTCCTTCACCTGGACACAAAAAGACACTTCTGAGACTTCACTTTCTCCAGGGACAAGCAGGACTAGGGACAGATTGTCAGGGGTTCAGTGGCAAGGAAAGATCCAGGGCAGGTATTCAGAAGAAGGGGGGGTTAACTGGGGTAGAGGGTCAGAGGAAATGGGCACAAGGTCTCTGGATAGAGCAAGGAGCAGGTCATCTGTAGCAGCTAAGATACGATCTGAAAGGACTGCAAAAGGAATTAATGCACCTCCACGGTCAAACACTTTCTTAGAAGAAGAGCGATCAGTTTCTTTGAACAATTTGTCTGGTTTGAGAGAGAGAAGGGCAAGTGGCACCCTGGGTGGGGTGAAGGGCGAGACAAATGTAATAACGAGGACAATGAAAGAAAGAACTGGCTGGCTTGAAGAAGAAGAGATAGATGATGGAGCAAAAGAAAAAAACAAATTAAAGAATAGCAGCAATGATGAAGATGTGTTTGAGTCAAACCCACAGAAAATCACGATGATACCAGTAGAGAAGAAGGGGTTGCCGGCCGCCTCTGCAGCCAGTGTGAGAAATAAGATCAACCAGTTTGAGGCTCTCACACAGAGAGTCCAGGGTTTGGCTACAGGACAGGTCCTGATGCCAAGACGGGCCTTTTCTGTGCCAACACAACTCAGTTCTGCTCATGATGGAGTGAAAAAGAGCGGGTCAGCAAAAGCTATAGGTGGATTGAGATACAAGTGGGACGGATTAAAAGAGGGAGAGGAGGCAGGTGATGAAACCGAGGAGACGGGTACAGGATCAAGAAAGAAGCTCGTGTCACATAGGTCTTTGTCGGTGGACGAGGTTGGACTAAGATTAGGGAAGAAAGAGAGAGAAGGAAATGTTTTGGTTGAGAATGAAGAGAAAGAAATGTATAGCGGTAACAATTGTGCTGAAGATTTTGGGAAATATTCCAGACTCAAAAGTACACTACAAATACCACTATGTGGAGGAACTCAAAGACAACGCAGAAACTTTTACATAGATGAGACAGATTTCTACAAAATCTCCAGCCCTGAGGAGGCAAGCGAGAGACATCAACCCTCACTACTGTTCGACTCCTGTGACACTTCCGCTGGTGTGCAGAAATCAACATCCCCTAGAGTTACTTCACCTGTTAGTGATGAAGACAAGACTCCAACAAACTCTTCAAACCACTCGCCCTTTCTTTCGCCTACCACAGTGAACGCCATTTCCTTTGCAGAAAGTGGAAATGAAAGTACTTCTGTCCTCACACAAGCAGCCAAAACTCCCGAACGAGATTCCCCTCCTCACCTTCGTCCCCTCGCTACCTCGTCCCACAGCAACCTCCCCGACCTTATCTCTCCAGATGTCAATACAGCCAACCCACATGGGAAGAAACAGGTGTTGGATGCTTGGGTAGCTGGCTGGAACCCAGAGATTAAGGTCTGGAATGATGATGAAGATGACTATGAGGAGGATGATGATGAAAGTACACAGAGAGATGAGGATTCAAACTATGATTCCGACTCTGGAGGGTCCTCGCTGACCATCACTAGTAACATGAGCCAGTCGGATCACAAGAGCTTCTGCGTCAGGTGGGTACTGTTTATATATTATCACATTTCTGGTTTGCTGAAGGTATTCCTTCCAACAAGTTATCAGATGTGTTCTTGTCTTTCTTCCCTATAGTCTTTCAGATCTGTGTAACTTTGCTGGAGTTGAGAATGAGTCTGAGAATGACAGCGATGAGTGGCAATATACAAGCCATCGGACAGCCTCGCTGAGCTCAGACATGTCGGCTCTGTCCTGTGTGTCAGTGATGCCCAGTGAGGAGCTGGACAGGCTGCTGGAGGATGTCAGGAGTGTTGGGGACAGCACTATGCAGGTACAAACAGCAGCATCAGTAACTTTTTGTGGTTTTGAGATCAGGCATACACAGTCCAAAAAGTGTGCATCTCCAACTTCTTTCTCATTCTCTCTGCCTTCTGTTTTTGCAGGACTATGACGATGTCCAGGTGGTGGTTCTCCATAAGGACATAGGAGTGGGACTGGGCTTCAGTCTGGCGGGAGGCGTGGACCAGAACAAGCCAGTCACTGTGAGGAAACATCCCTTCCTGCTTTCTCCTGAAAATATTTAAGCGCATTGTCCTCAATCTCTTCATTTGTCTTACGATGTGTTCTTCTCAGGTTCACAAGGTGTTTCACTCAGGTGTTGCAGCCCAGGAAGGCTCCATAAGGGAAGGGGACCAGGTCCTGTCAATCAACGGCACGGCACTGTGCAGCTACACCCACTGGGAGGCCCTGAGGGTCCTGAGGAGAACAAAGACTCGGGAGATGGGGGTGGTAGTCCTGAGGAGGGGAGGGAATAGCAGTGTCTGTAAGAGGGGAGCGCAGACAAATAATCAGGGACGAACACAGACTCAGTTCACTGAGACAGGTGAGAAGTCTTACTTTACCAGAGTTCTGAAATACATTTGTTCTAAATCTGCAGCAGTTCAAAGTGAGGTACTTTATCTGTCTTTTCTGCTTTTGCTGCTCTATCAGGTCGGCTTCTGTGTGTGCGTCTGGAGAAGAACAGCAGGGATCTGGGATTCAGCCTGGAGGGAGGTGTAGACTCCAATCTGGGGAACAGACCACTTACTGTACAGAAGATCTTCCAGGGTGAGAACTGAAGCTCAGTATTACAGATCTTATTTACAGAGAAATGCAGAGATTTAAATCAGATCAGATTGCCTCCCCTCAAAGAGTAGGACATACAATACATTAGATGACCAAAGGTATATAAAAATCCAGCCACAAGAGCATTAGTAATGTCAGGCACAGGCATTGAGTGATAAGACCTAGCTTGCCCAAAGGATGGGGTTAAGATCAGGGCTCCCTGCAGGCCATACAACATCTTCCACTCCTAACTCAGAAAACCATGTTTATAGACCTCACTTGTACACAGGATCACAGTCATGTTGAAACAGAAAACCACACAATTGTCTAAAAATATCCCTGTTTGCTGCTGTATTAAGTTTTTCTTAATCAGAGCCCAAACCATGGAACAACCCTAGACCAAAAGTATGAGGACATATGTCACTCTATCTTCTCAAACAAAGCAAAATGTATGAAATGTTTGATTTATTAAATTATTCAGGTTACTCTACTGCCAAATAAAATAAGAAAAGGAATTCATTGTAAAGTCAAGAGACATAATGTGACTATTGTCTTTAACTGTTTTTTTTAACTTGTCTGTGGTGATCCAGGTCTTTGTAATTGGGCAGAAAAAAGGAAGACCGGTTTTGTTCATACATATTTAAACTTCATATTTGTTGCCCCAATCGGAATTAATATCCTATATTCAAATACCATACACATGCTGCATTATCATTCATTTACCGCTTGGAGTTGACCTCCCTTTGTGTACAGACATGTTTATTAAATCCACCCTTTCCCCTTCAGGAGGTCCTGTGGATAAGGTGTGTCCTGGTGATGAGATCGAAGAGATTGAAGGTATGAGCATGGTGGGGATGAGACGCCTGGAGGCCTGGACTCTGATCAGAAAACTTCCCTCTGGACCTGTGGACGTGGTGCTTCGTCGCCATCCTAAACATGTGGAAACATGAGGATTGTTGTGGTGCTTTGCGCACAGTAAAGTTCAGTGACTGATGAAGGACAAAAAACTAAAAGCCATCCATTGCCTGCAGTGGCTTAGAACTTGACATGGATTAAGTGAGCTATCTGGGCATATAATGCGATCAAAACAATTCAACAATTTGTAGTCATTATAACAAATCCCTAAAGGAAATATAATCTTGAAAAGTGTGTATTTTTCTCACTTTAGTTACAGGATTATATCTACCTCAAGGCCTGGGAAGTTTTTGTACTGGCCATATTAATGTTTAATGTGCACTGATGACTCATACATTTATCAAGTCAACCAACCTTTAAAACAGATACTTTGGTCAGCTAAAAGCTAGTCATTTGGCGCCTGTGGATAAAAACAAATGTCATAATATATTGTGAATAGAAGCTAACTGCATTTAGCATTTATATTGCTTTTTAATAAATCCTAACTTAAAGTGATGCTTTTTTGTAGATAGTGTGTTATGATATTATCCTGCATCCAGTTGGCAGAAAAAGCCTTGGTGACAAAACTCTGAAGTGGGGTAAGGTACCTGTCCTTTTATACGTTACCAGTAATGATACTCCTGAAAATTAGATGTGATAAGATAAGGTGTTACTAGCTGTAGATGTCACCACGCACCATGTCAAGGTTTATGTTGTGGGGAGATAGTCATCACTTCACTTCATACTCAACAGATAAAAAAGTTGAAAGTTATCAGCAATAACACGGTTCTTTACTCCCAACAGCAATTATTTGGGTTATATAATCCATTAGTAGTCCAGAGTTCAGTGAAGAGGGGTTATGGTGACATCTTGCTCTCTAATGATGAGAGGGGCTTCCCTATCAGGAAGGTTTCACCACGCCAGTAATATATTTTTGGACTTGAATTCCATGGAGATCATTTAACAATTTAGATTTTCTATATCCATTCATAGAATTATGTTTTAATTTCACCTTTCTTGTGGTTTACACACAATAGATGTAGTCTTATTTATTCAGTATGTTAGTGTTACCTGTGGCTGTCTCGCACAGATTGATGCCTTTATGAAGAAACAGGGATGAATAAGCACAGATAATTAACATCTGTAACTGGTGTCTGGTGGAAAGTAGTACTATAGATGGGTTTCTGCAAGAGGTTTCTGCTGTACATATATTCTGTGACTTATTGGTCTCTGTTAGTGTGTTGTCAACACATAATCTGACTGTTTATGGCCTCCGTTCCTATGACCTCTAACTGCTGAGGCACATACGCTCTCTGCACCAGCCAATCCTCAGGTATCACTACCCAATAAATGAGTAATACTGTTTAACCAGCTGTGGAAAAAGAGAAGGCAGAGAAGTGGAAGGGATACAGTGCACAGGTCTTCAGATGCTCAGGTGGAAGTTGTGACAAAAAACTTGTTTAAGCACAGCTGGTGTGTCTGACAACAGAGACGGAGCTCAGTGTGAGATGAGAAGAAGGATTTAATTCCAGCAATGTTGAACCGACGTGTCGGGAGAGTGAGGAATGCACTGGTGCGAGAGTGCATGGCTGAGTTCTTGGGAACTTTCGTCTTGCTGGTAAGTGACACCCAGGCTTTTGGATTATTATTATTTTTTAAGCAATTGTCTAATTTTAATTATCAATAAGGTCCACATTGTTTCAGAGCATTTGGAGTTTCTTTAAATCCCTGAATAAACATTTAATACACAAAAAGAGAGACAGAGGGGTGCATTTTTTTTAAATCAGATAAAGACACACCTGTTTAGATAGGTGGTTGGTTGGCTAGTCTGCACCTGATCTGCACTTTCAACATTATTGTGTAATACTGATTGTGTATCGTGTTCTTACTCTGCATTGTATTTTTTGTTTTTGCCCCTGTAAATCACTTTATGACTTATGTCTGTGAAAAGCGCTTTATAAATACATTTTACTTACTTACTGTTGCCAAAAACATTAATGGCCTTGGCATTTACATTAATTATTATGACACCATTGACGTGAAGTCGAATAACCTGTAATAAATACATAATTAAATGTTGATCAGTAATTTATAGACCATTACGTTTTAGTTATAAAAAGCCTAGTTTTTATGAGATGAAGACATAAAATACTTCCTCTCATCTGTGGGGGTCAGAGTCAGATTGCTTGTTATGTGGCAATTTAGATAAGAAGTGCACAGTTTATTTACAGCGTTCGTGAGAGGATATGAATCACTTTAAACAATTTAAACAAACATTTCTTTCTGTGATAACTGATATATTTGTTTGACCTATAAATAATGAATCACTAAGAGAGCAATAAGACATTACAAAATGTGCACATATATATATATATATATATATATATATTTTTTTCCTATACATGGAAGGATTTTTTTCTTGTTCCCCAGAAGTTAAAAATGTTTCTCTTTACTTTTCATGCCTTCGATGGGTTTTCTTCCACTCACTCTGTCCCCTTTTATCTGCCATGAAGCTCTTTGGCTGCTCTGCTGCAGCGCAGGTAAAGACAAGCAGAGAGACTAAAGGCCAGTTCCTGTCAGTCAACATGGCCTTCTCCGTGGGCGTGATGTCAGCTATGTACCTCACCAAGAACATCTCAGGTAAAAAAGGACTCTTACTTTCCCCATGATATGATCTTTTAACTCTTAATATAGTCTTTGAAAGATAAACGTACAGTAAAATACAGCAGCAATATTCAGTTTTCTGCCTCACACTCTGAGTTTAGACTTGTCCGTTACTGCAGTGATTCACTGATCTGAGCACTCCAGATTTATCACACTAATATTGGGTGCTCTTGAAAAAGAGACCTCGCCCATTTTCTTTTTTCAAGGTCTTCACTCTGACAGATCTCTACCAGCTGACACCCTGCATGGCTACAAATAATCTGAGATTTAATCACCTTTAAATCTCTCTCGCTGTAATTCACTTCTGTCTTCCTCCTTCCTGTCTTCCACGCCCTTCATCTTCTATTTGTCTCTGTAGGTGCTCATTTCAATCCAGCGGTGACTCTGAGTTTCTGTGTGTTGGGCCAGGTTCCCTGGGGAAAGCTGGTGCCCTACTGCCTCTCCCAGGTGCTGGGGGCTTATCTGGCATCAGGGCTCGTCTACTTGGTCTACTATGGTTTGTCTGTCTGGTACTTCATCATTGACATACAGACAGGGTGATAAATAAAGAAAACTTCTGACTATGACTGGAGAAATATAATAAAAACAGAAGCTTTGTACACATTTGCTATATTCCCTCTGTTTCTGTCTCAGATGCCATAATGGAGTTTAGCGGAGGAGTATTGACTGTCTATGGCCCAAATGAGACAGCGTCTATATTTGCCACATATCCCGCAGAGTACATGACTTTGGGTAGAAGTTTCCTTGACCAGGTTAGTGGGGGAATTTGTGTAAACTTTAATTCTTACTTTAACAGCAGTTCCTTTTCTGAGCTCATTTACACATGTCATTAGGTAGTGGGCACTGGCATGCTGATGTTGTGCATACTGTGTTTGGAAGAAAAGAGGAACACACCGGCTCCCTCAGAGCTGATTCCTGCTATAGTGGCAGTGATCGTCCTGGGGATCTCTATGTCAATGTCAGCCAACTGTGGTGCTGCAATAAACCCTGCTCGGGACTTGGGGCCACGCCTCTTAACACTGACTGCAGGCTGGGGCACTGAGGTCTTTACGTAAGTATCTTATCTAACATAAAGAGTGCATATGACAGCACTTAACACATACAACTTTCAAAACTGCTAACTCTAGAATGCACATTTATTATCAATACTTTAACGGCTTGCTGATAAAGCTACACAATTCATTCAAACTGTTATAATGACATTTGAATTGTTTGCCATTTCACACCTTTCACCTTGTGTTTCTTAGAAAATATGTCAGAGTTTATCAGCTGTTTTCTGCAGGATCAAAGGAACATAAAGTGTCAGCTTGTTTCAGAACATCTGATTAATGTTGTTCTTTATGATCTTATGATTCTATGGTTTATCTGTGGCTCCACAGCTGTTTAAAGGGGAACTATGCAGTTTTTTTTAGCTTAATTTACCTTAACTGAACAGCTTCGGAGTCACTGGAATGGTTATATGACTTTTTTCGAGTTGAATGGTGGTCGTCTTGCTCCCCCCTAGCGCCTGTGAGCTGAAAAACCACCCTTGCAACTTTGGGCCGGCGAGTCGTGATATCAGATTTCACGATGCAAAGAATTGTTTCACGGCACTGCACACATACGCCCATTCAGGAACCGGGTAACAAGGTAGCGATGGAGTTTTTCACACTATCGTCATGACTGAGCCGGCAAAAAAGAAGCAGAAAGTTAGGAAAGCATTGTTGGAGGAACAGAGAAAGAGTAAACGGAAGACTGACCGAGCGAGGAGTCAGACACAAGTAAACATAGGAGCTGCCAAATATCTATTCCGAAGCTGTAGGGGGAGCGTAATTTCTGTCGCCCCCATGAGGAATTCTAAGTAATGACAACAAAACTGTTGGCGCGTCCACATGATACAAGCCTTACGTGATCACGTCTTAATAGCTTTGTAGCAACTCATTTTGAGCTATTTGCTTCCATAACATGTCTTCTTTCAGAGTAGTGGAAAGGAAAAATCCAAAATACACATTTAGGTCTTTATTTTACTACTTAGTCTACTTGCCACTGTAATCCTAAATTTACCAAAAGTTAGCATTAGATAGTGCCTAATTTGCATATTTAACCCAAATAATTCTCAAAATATTTTTTTCTCATACTCATACCAGAAATCTCCACTTCTGTAGCACATACATACCAAACGTTCCAGTTTAATTCCTATCTACTGTATATTCTGAAGGTTTCACAGAGGGGTTTGTTAATATGTCATTCATACACTGATTTATAGAACATTTTATTCCTAAATATAGTGAAAACTGATTTTTTTTATGGCTGTTGAAAGTATTTTTTGATTTATGGAGTGACTGGAGAATTTTGAGCATGGCTTTATCCAATGTTCAGATTTCTGTTCTATTCTGGAAATGTATGCAAATTAGCACATATTTAATTAGATAATGCCTAATTTGCATATTTAAACATAACATTTCAGAGAAGTTGTAATACAAAAAAATATTTTCTTATATGCAAGTAATCAACTTGGGAAGTCTGAAATAAGTTTGTTAAACATGTTACCCTATTCACCTGTAGTGTCTCCCCTTACATAATAGATTCTAGCCCACTAGGGGGCATAATAACTCCAAAACATACTGGAAAAACACACATCTCTGACATATGGCCTTATAAAGCTGTTATGAGTAACATGTTAAAAAATAATTGCATATACTTACACACACAACAGACAGAGAGCAACAATATAATCCCATCAGTGTTGTGTTTCTGGCCACCTGACAGGTGCAAGTCCAATATTCACTGGTATTTTAGTTAACTGCAAAAAATAGCAGCTTAGGCCTACTAATATTCGACTTTCATTAACAGCAATTCATTCTGTAACTTTGATGGTGCCAGACAGGTAGTGTACAAAATCTGAGTTTTGTTTTTGCTAAAAATGGCTGCTTCTGCCTCTGGAAATGCAGTGACATTGAAACCATTAACTGTGCTATAATGAAACCATTAACTGTGCCATAATGAAATCATTAACTATGCCATAAAACCAAACCATTGAGCTAAAAGAGGCAAAAAAGATCAGTAGAGCTGCAGAGTTGGGCAATAACTTTCTGCGGGTTCGTCAGCAAACCCTTTATCATTACACATTCAGTGTCATTATAAAAAATATTGAATAAAGCCGCTTTAAGTAAACTGTCGTCTAAACTCCTTTTTTTCTGCTCTCCAGGTGTTACAACTACTGGTTCTGGGTGCCCCTGGTGGCCCCACTTACTGGAGGTGTTATAGGTACTTTCATATATTTGTTCTTCATCTACTGGCACCTGCCTGACCCAGACCCTCCTGAGAGCCTCTCCTCTCTCTCCACTATCAGTGACAAAATCAAGCAGCCCAGCACAATGTGGGACAATGGAGTAGAGTTAAAGGCTGCATGAAAATATGTTGTCATGAGTCAGTTTAAGACAGTAATCTGTTTGTGAATTATGTTTGAGAAAGCAGAGTTTGAATACCTGAGTTTAGCCACTGTTAAGATGCATACATCTCTGGGAGAAATAACCACTCAAAATGCCTTTGTATTACTTGAGTCAACTTCAAGGCTTTTTCGAAGTAGAATAAACCCTGTAACATTATTTAACATGAACCCGGCAAAATGAAGTTGAGCTAACTAATACTACTGATATTACTCAGTTAGATCAAATTACTTTTCTTGGTAAAATGAACCTAATCACACATGTGAATGAACTACATTAAATGCAGTCCAGACTACAACCTGGTAAATAAATTATGCTGCATTGATTTCTATAAAAGTTTTGTTATTTCTATATCCCAAGCACAACATTTTGATTAATTGAATAGACTTTCCTGTTAAAAACAACAACAATCTCAAATTTAGAGGAACAAGATGGAAAGAGATTTGAGATTATAACATTTATTTAACTCCTAACAACCCACTGTTTCAAAGGTTTCACTTCTAACGATATCAATGATTACAAAACAAGCCATTACCTGCAATGTTTTGATGAAGGTAAATAAGAGACAAAACAGCATCACATCAAATCATGTTGAAACTGCAATATCTGTCAAAATAATGACAAAATAAGAACTTTGTATGATTTGTGTATTTAGATGATGGTTTAGGGCGCATGTCCAACAAAGATCCTATGATATGTCTCAAAAGTGTTGCAGGGCATAGGTAAGTCCAAAGAGAAAGGTAGCATGCTTTTGACAGGTTGGTCAGACCTCTGACCACTGGATGTCCTTATATAATGATGCTGATGGCATCGGGTCGATAGCACATGTACATTCATTGAGCAACTGCTGAGCTCGGCGTGCACCTCAGTTTCATCATGACTCTATTGGTGGAGATAAAGAAGAATAAAGCGTTTGGTCAGAGAAACAGGTAATGAAATAAATAGATTGGACAGGTAACAAGACACAAAGTCAAAATTGTACCATTGTTGCTAAAGGTGATACTTCATTAAACAGTTACACTAGACAGCAAATGTCAAAATCAATCTTATATAGCACTTGGTTTTTGATCAGTGGATCTTCAGTTAGTTTAACTCCAATTCTTTTGCGTTTAAGTCTGGGTTACCAAAGTTGAAGACCCCAGCAGTCACCTGTATCCAAGTCAATTTAAAATTCAAGTCATGGACCTATAGCATTTGCGAATCTGTAACTTTTTTATTTACGTATTTTTAATGCCTGCTGTGTCAGCCAATCTTAATTTGCCATGACAATGGTCTGGTTTTTAAGACTGCATTACAATGAAAGGAATACAATTTTCTAGGGCTGCAACTAACGACTGTTTTCATTATCGATTAATTACAATTCTATTCAACTTAGGGTCCAGGATTAGTATTATTATGTGACATTTTGTGTAAACAAGACAGTGTAATATAACAATCCAAAATCAAGGTCCACTAACAGTACTAGCTTTTTCATATATAGCTTTTCATATATATATATATATATATATATATATATATATATATATAGAGAGAGAGAGAGAGAGAGAGAGAGAGAGAGATATCTACTGATGCCATTATCTTATTTTTTATGCTGCATTGTTTAAACCTACATTGTGGCATTTCATTTACAAACATTCCCATTTTACAAAGACATTTCCAACTTCATGCTTCTTAAGATTTATAAAGAAAGAAATGTAATTTCATAAATTATTTGTGACACCATTTCTCCATATCCCCTACAGTAAAGGCTTGTGTTATGTATGAGCATATCCGCATGCTACAATATTATTAAACAATAACGTCATTTGAAGTCCAAGGGGTCTTTGGGCTACATGGTTGAATGTTTAAAAAAGTAGTAAGTAGAAAGCAAAGTAAAAATGGATTCCCTTTACACGTATATCCCTTTATGAAAGATATATTATAATAGACATATTATTATAACATATGTTTACAATTTAATTGTTGAATAGATGCAGTGTAGGTTACAGTTGCGACCCTGAGCAGTGAACAGATGTTGGCAGATAATGCTGACAGAGCAGTAGAGGGCGGTATGACACAAAAGGAGAGAAAAGCACATGGCTATTGGCAAAGGGTGTGTTTAGGGTGTTAAACAGCGAATATTTGTGTGGATACATTGTTGTGTAGCCTATATAGTGTTAAAACAGAAACATGCCATCATAGGGTTTAAATAGGCCTAATAAAAACAGTTAAAAAGTTGCAAACAGTTGGCATATAGGCCTAATACTAAGAAAACACCTCCACTTATGGAGAACAAAATGTCACATCCTGAGTGAATGTGCTTTGAGGTCATTAGTGCAAGAGGTTCAGATGGAGGTGGAGAAGGTGAATAAGGTGCGGCCCCTCCTCCCTCCCTGCTCTCTCCTCTCTCCTCTCCCCTGGCCGGAGCCAAAGCCTCCCTCACCTCGACACGTTTGTCTCTAGCGCATCCCGGGTCCCTGCTTCACCCTCCCACCTCACTGACCGTATCTACGTACAGTTCAAGCCCGGAACCTCACCATGACCTCAGCGAGAGGAGCAACGGGGATGTGTCCACCAGAAACCTACTTATAACACCAACTTGAAAAAGGTAGGTTTGGGTTTTCTGAACTGTTGTAGCGCTGGTTAGCCGGCTTTATCATGTACAAATGGCCAGACGGTTTCAGTCCTACTTTCTCAGCTGAAAATATTGATGTATCTCGGTTTTTATTGTGAAGTGTTCAGCGTGTATTACTGCGACAAGGTGATTTACATTAAAGCTGCTCAGTTCATACAGTAGGTAGCCTACCGTACTGTGCAGTTCTGAGTTTCAGGGGATTATGAACCTGATTTTAAAGCCTGACATTAGTCAGAACATTTTTCCAAAGTCAAAGTGAAAGTCATTCATGTCACTGTACTGACCCCAGACATCACTGCATTTCCTCTAATCGATGTCTAACGGAGCATTTAGACTTAATGTTGTCTAATTCCATTTCTTCTTTCCAACCTGCCAATCGCATGGTGGTTTGTTATTCTAGTCTTCTATTTGTTGTTTGTTGTTCTGTGCTTTTCAATGAAAGTATCGGACCTACAATTCCAATGATACACCAGAAGAGAGTAACAACTTAACTATTGTTTAAAGACAGACATGTGTTGAGTGTGTAGAGCAGCCGAGTACAGCACACAATGGAGATGATTAAAAAACAAAAATAACAATGAGCAATGGGCAAAAAGACAGAGTCCATTACTGTACCACACACACCATCAGAAGAAATATAGCCTACAACCAGCCTTAGAGCAGGCCAATTACATGATGACTTAACTAAGCTATAGTCTTTTGTTGTTCTCTGCTTCCTTATGAAAGTAACTATAGTGACCTACAGTAAACTTGTAGTTCATTTTAACAGGATGCCATGCAGATACCACAAAAAAAACTACATTAGTATCTGTTGTGGTAGTAAATCACAAGAGAATAAAAATCCTGTAATTGAATTACTCCTCAATAACTGCACAATCTTCCCCTTAGAGCAGGCTAACAGTATAATGGTTTCACTTTGTAAGAGTTATTCACTTTGTAAGAGTTATTCTAGTCTTTTGTTGTTTCAGTTTGTTCGTGTGTTCATGTTAGTATGATGCCATGCAGATATTATGCAAAGTATTAGTTTTAAATACAGTAGACGAGGAGGTTACATCGACAAACATGATTATGTGAAGACACAGTAGACTGTCTTATGGCATTACACCAAGAGGGTTCCTATCTACATAATGGCCTACTGTCACCAACTGCCTCTACAGGAACATAACAGTACATGTATGCTTGTTTTTTGTGATGTTTACGATGTGAGGTACTGAGTTTGGATGTTGCAGTTCACACATTTCATTAAGGATTTTTGCTGCTCCAAATCCACTAAAATGTCAGCCAGACTCCAGTGAGAAAGGAATTCTGCCCAGAGGCTAAGAAATGTGCTCAGATATTCAGTGTGTCTCACTCCCGGGGTTGCCACCTTAATTTCATAAGGCCACTGCAGGTCTGTAGGGTTATACAAGACAGCAGCCACAGATGGAGAGCGAGAGAGATGGAGGGATGTGACAACTGAAATAGTGGAGGGAGGAGAGAGAACATGCCAAATAACTCTCATTGCACAGTCTCCATTAGCAGTGTAGAAGTTGAGTAGAAAGCATGCAATAGAAGAGGAGAGTGTATGACAAGAGCTGCTGGAAACTGTAACTGAAAGCTGATCGGCCCAAATCACATGGAGAGAGGTAGAGCCACTCTTTCTCAGAAGTATTGATTGGCGGCTTGCTGCCTCAAGCCCCTGTCTCCCATACTGTTTGTACCTTCTAGTATGCACTACAAACCCGAGACTGAGATGTATAACTCAACCTTGCAACCTCATCTCTCATCTTTCTGCTGTTAGCCGAGATAAAACACAGTGAGTGAAAGCAGTGAGGTGTGTGATATTAACAGGTCAGCATAAATGTGTAGAGGGGAAAGCAAGAAGATAAGCGTGCTGGGGAAATGCCGCTCTATTACTCTTTCTCATCCACTGTAGGAGGAGACTGACAGTGGATCTGGCCCGAGCCACCAGTCCCCAGACACTGTGTGCCACAGAGACAGATGCAGCTCTCTGCTGAATGTCATTTCCTCATTATGGCTGTAACAGACCAAATGGTGTGTGTGTGCGTGTGCGTGTGCGCGTGTGTGTGCGTGCGTGTGTGTGTGTGTGTGTGTGTGTGTGTGTGTGTGTGTGTGTGCGCTCGCGTGTGCATGGTTGTAATGCCTAATTGATTTTGTACTCTTCTGCAAGACAAATGTTTTTCACACCCTGAAAATGACAATAAATGAGTGCATCACTTGAACACAAGCATTTTATTTTATTTTTTTAAAGTGAACACTGTCTTTGTCACACTTTGTTTCAGAAGAAAATATTGGTTTATATGGTTCTCATGTCACCTCCTTTTTTATAACCACTTCAACCGTCCTCATTCCTCAGTGCTTCTCTTCAAAATAAATGCTACTTCTCCACCTACTCTTCTTTCCCTGTGCAGACAATCCCATGGGCTATAGCAGAAGGACGCTGGCTGAGTGGAGATGTTCAGAAAGAGGCCCCCTCCAGGTCAGTACCTGACACTCAACACACTCATTACTTGTGCATTCATTTGCATTTCCTAAGTGTCAGTGGTCCTGGTGGCTTGATGATGGTGAAACAAGGGGGTATCTGTTGGCAGGAAAGCTCACAAGGCCCCTCAGAGTCCTGACTTTTAGCTGGTGTTAATAAGTGCTCTTAGTGACTGGATTGTTGTCAGATAGCACTTAAATACATTAACATGCAGGTGTAAATGCACACAGGATGTATGGAGGATTGATTCTAATCAAATTTTTCAAACCAAGTCTGGAGGTGTTCAGGGATGCATTAAGAGCACGCTGAGCACAAGCGTGAATGCAGTCATGCATTATAGTAAATTACTTACTCTACTATACTTAATATATAGGCTAATGGCATCCTGTATGTTGGTGGATGTCTAGAGACAAACAATGTTGTCACCAGTGGTGGCTGAAAGGACTGAATAGAGCACATTCTTCCCTAACCACGTTTTCCTTATTTTTAAAAAGTCAAGTCAGATCTCAGTGAGGACAGCAGCATGATAAGGCCAGTTGTAAATTTAATCTGACTTTTAATATCCACAGTCAGTCTGAATAAAAGATACATATTATTGCCAAGTGCAAAGGGGACCACAGTGGGACAGTGATAGTCCTACATGTATGGTTGGCGGGCAGAGCCTCAGAGATCTTAGCATCAAGGATGCATTGCAGGACATTAAGGAGCCCCATGAGTCACATTTTGACATGGAAATACATTTTACATTTGATTGTAAAGTTTGTCTTTTATATGCTATGCTGTCATTATTTGCAGGTTGAAGACCTGCAAACGCTGATACACAGCTGCAGTGTGCAATGGCATTGATTTTTGTTGGGGTTTTCCTTGGATGCAATTTTGTAGTCATGCATGTCATCCACTCTTACACTATATTTCCTGTTCTGTCAAAAATAAATAGCCTACAGTCAGTTTCCTTATTATGGCTCTAACAGACCAAATGGTCTGTGTGTGTGTGTGTGTGTGTGTGTGTGTGTGTGTGTGTGTGTGTGTGTGTGTGTGTGTGTGAGAGAGAGAGAGAGAGAGAGAGAGAGAGAGAGAGAGAGAGAGATAGAGAGAAAGCGTGTGATAGGCATCTTTAATGTATAGGCACGAGGCTTGCCGCACAGCACGTGCACTGGCACCTGCCTGGCCCTGCCCACTGCAGTGCACCTTCTCCCTTAAAAACGGGCAGGAAACTGGACTGCTGCACGAGCCACTTTGGCTCTAAACGTCACAGCCATGCTCCAATACGCTGATGCTCCTTAGATCCAAAATGGCGCCCAGTTTCCTCATCCAGCGACTCGCTCAGCTGTGGGATCCCTGCAGAGGCGGTTGCCAAGGTAACCCAGAGCCTATGTGGTTACGTAATGCTTACAGCGGACAGTGTTTACGTTGTGGATGAGACTTGAGCTGACGGTGCAGACTTTGCACATGGTGCGTCAGTTGATTGATGAGGCTGCTGTGGTGCAGAATTGATCAAACACTTGTGATTTTCGTATGTGCGTCATCGAGACAAAAACTTTACATCCTTGGATAGGCCTAAGCTAAGCTACTGTAGGCTATATAAACAAGTCTACAACCTACGTATTTAATATTTATAATACATATAACTCTGCCTAGCGATTTATTAACTGTGGAGCTGCTGATTGGCCTTATTATAAAAATGACCTCAGTGTTTCTGCGGCAGGAGAGAAAGAAAACAGAGCAAGGGATGGACCAAGTGTTTGTCAGTGTGTGCGTGTGTTTGGAGAGGCTATCGAGAGAGGAAGCAACAGAGAGGCAGGGATGGGACGGTGCCCGATTAATCCAACTTGATTGAAGTTGGGACCGAAGCTTCATCCCCGCGTCCTTGCGGAGATGCGGCGGTCATTTAAACAGCGCACAACAAGAATTTAGACTGCGACTGTTAGAAAAGTCAAGATGACAGTACCGAAAGACATCCCGGACAAATGGTTTCCACTAGTTCTCCCCCTGAAAAGAAAGAAACAGAAGGGACTAAATGGAGCCAAATCGACAAAGAAGTGGACAGGTATGAGTTTGTGTGACAATCTAAAGGCTGCGTGTAATTGAGCTTAATATTGTCCCGCAGTCTTCATCATCATCAAGTTGTTGTTGTACATCTCACTGTTCTTCAAATAAACATCATTTCTCATCCTAATTTCAACTGAGTCAGAGTTTCATTCCTTCTTCTTCATCTCCCTCACCTCATGTTATAATTAAATGTGTTTGTGTATGTGTGTGTACACTGTAGCCTACACCTTATCATTTTGCATGTATGCGTTTTATTAGACATCAGCATCTGACATCAACTGCCAAACAGTAGATTTAATAACCGCAAAATAACAATAATTGTCGTTCTACATACTCAATAATTAGGTTATGTCTTCCCTTTTTCACTGCCAACCAGTGTTTTGGGATCATTGTCACCTTTGTTATTTTTCTGTTTTCAGTCCTATGTCCCAGGAGATAACCTGTCTGATGCGTTCTTATAATACATCCATGGTCTAATGTGACTCAAACTCATTGCTGATTAGTGCTGATTATGAATCTGTGCAAAACAAGTTATCTGAATCTGAATTTTGCATAAGGATGATGTCCTTGTTGTCTCTGTTGCCTGAGACACTGATCAATCTTCCAGGCGCCAGCCTCTGCTGTCACTGCACTGCCTTGTCTGTATCCTTATTCCTTAGCTTAACTATCACAAATCACACTGTGCACCTTCATTTGACCTCCAGTCCAACAGTAGTCTGTCACTGTGTCACCCGCATCGTTTTCCAACAAATTAGATCACTGTGTTTGTGTGTGTGTGTGTGTGTGTGTTAAATCAGCCACAGTGAGCGATGATCACGTCTGCACTGAGCCTGGTCCTGACTTAGGTTTAGTCATGGCAATGACAATGGCATTTTTCATAGCTCACATTGGCTGTGCTCTTTGGTTATTGTTGTTATGACTTCAGTCTGCGTTCACTGTGTTGTGAGAGTGTGTATTGCTCATGGAGGCATAAAGAGATTCTGAGCTGTGGCACGTGCCCTCACATGTCCAGCCAAGGAGGGGAAGGGTGTTAAAGAGACAGGGATGAAAAAAACGACTGCTTTTGGATTAGACTACATTTATTCATTATGTGTAAAATAGTATGATGAAAGTATTTTAGTGTTAATAATGTGTATGTAAACCTTCCGCTCGCAGCAGAGTAAGCCTGAAACTGAAAGTTTCTCAGTAATGGAGCTTTATAGATTTATACCGACTTGCTGTGCAGCATTGAGTGTGCGTCAGGGCTTCTAATGCCCTTGAAGCTGTCAGAGACATCAAACACTTAGCCTAATGGGCAGTTTGCTAAAGATGCTCTTGCATTCAGCTTGGGTTGGACAGCTCGCACAGCTGGGACAGGCACTGCCTGGTCCTGACATCAGTGTCTCTGTGCTTACCTGGCACAAGCATCTTGCCCTCTTTGTGGAGGGTTAATGCAGCTTTGGCACTGCCTGTCAGACACAGCTCTCTGGTGAACACTTCCCCCAGAAAGCAATGTAACAACCTTCAGGTAGATGTGAGACGTGCCCGAGGGAAAAGGAAAGACGAGGGACAGGATTGGAAGAGTTTCAACAGAATAGATGTTAAAGGATGTGCACCTACACAAACAGACAAATCTGATATTGTTATACTAACCCGAGTTTAGAAGAGAGGGCATATCGAATATCATCAGCACAGCTGGATTCTTATATGGTGCAATTAAAATCTAACAGCTGTGACATTCCCCCTCTCAAATTCACTTTATACAGAGTAGATAGGAGTCGGGTGATGCACTAAAACACTTTATCTTATGCTGCAGGTGTACTTATTTTCTCCTGCTGCCACTCAGCTACAGTCTGTAAAGTTCTAAAGGGAATATTTTAACAAAAAACAAGAATAGTTTAGCTTATTTTTAGAAGAGAGCTATCGTTTATTGTTAGTTACAATGTGGTCTATACGTTGAGATGATTTTAATTTGATTTTGTTATATTTATACTGTACAAGCTATTGCTTTTATATTTTGGGCTGCATTTGTGGGGAATATTGCCAATTAATGACCAGGACTACTTTATGGAAATATTTCATGATTTTTGCATCAATGTGATGGAGTACCTTGATTTGTAAGGTCTTGAACATGCAAGCAAATTGTTAACATAACAGATGTTCCTGTGTGGTTATTTTATCAATAAACATTTTCTCAGCAGAAAATGTACTACTACTACCTAATATGAAATACAGTATATGTCAATATTGCAATATAAAATACAAAAATATTAAATATTCAACACACTGTGATAGAGGATATTGTCCACTCGTTCTGTTACATGACATTAGCACCTGGTAGCAACTTAAAATGTGAAACAAAGGGAGAGATGGCAAATAATTTGTATTTTCTAACTTGACTAAATCCAATGTGACAACAGCCCAGCTGGTCTGTAGTTGACTGGAGCTCATCTGCTGCATCAAATATGTCTTATAACCTGTAACAACAAAGGTTACCTTATGGGATCTCTTTAAGTGGCCTGTGTTTGTTTGGTACGGCAGAGACTAAGATAAAACATGGCTTCACAGTGCTGCAGAAACACAGGAAACCACAGGGTCTTTGTTTATGTGTGTGCATGTGATTATGAGGCAGGCCTCTGTTGTGTGATGTCCTTTCCTGTGGCACCTCATTGCCTCTCAGTCATCAGTCAAAAGTTTGTTGAGGACTTAGTGGTTTTAGTACAGTGCAGTACCTCTGTGCAAAACATGTGCTTTTGGCCCTGAATTTTATATCTGTGCGTGTGCGTGCATGTGAATTCTGTACAGCCCTGTGCAAAACAGGCCAGTCATTTCATTTAAAAAGCAGTCTCATCAATATTAGAGGAGACAGGCCTGGTGGAGGAGGATGGAAACTCCCAAACTACCGTGCTTCAGCATAAACAGAAGCCTAAAAACAGCAAGAGGATAAAGAGCAGGGTCAAGAGGGGAGAAAAATAAATGTCACTGTTTTACTACTATTCTCTATAGATTTAAGTCGTGAGTACACTGGATTCAATACTTTATCTGTGACTACCTGTAATGGCTCCCAGTAATCCTGTTGACTCATACAGATGTACACACACATTCAAGGTTTTGAGTTGCGTATCTGTTCCAGATTGCACATTTGGCCATTAAAAGACAGAGGCAGCAGATAATTAAAGATCAGAGGTAATTGGTCTGATTATTAGTTCTGGGTGTGTGTGTGTGTGTGTATGTGAGACAGAATGACTGTGTCTGACCCAATACTAATAACAGAACCTCCAGCAGACCACTCCAGCTTCATTGATTTATAAATAAATGCACAAACATAGTGGACTATCTGTCTCCTTAACTCTCTTTGTCTGTCCATGTCTCTAGAGGATTTTACTGATATTGACATTCTTTAGGAATTACAATGTGTCCTGTTATGCACTTTGACACACAGAGATGCAGATGTTTGGGTGCTTTATGTGGTCTTTGGTGTTTTTTGTCCCCAACGTCTCCTCCCAGGCAGCGTGGCAATGGTTATGTTTAGGGTTAAGGTTAGGGTTAGCTGCCTGGAAGGCACTGTTGGAGGCAAAAAACACCATTGAGCGCTTTATGTATTGTATATATTTTTGTTGTGATATCATCCTCATTTTGTGTTCTTGCAGAGGAGGAGAGAAGGGTCAGAGCCAATGACAGAGAGTACAACGAAAAGTTTCAGTACGCTGTAAGACAGTTTTCTCCTGTGCATGTTCCAAAATATGGTCATATAATATTAGAGAGAGTATTTTAATCTTTGAAGCAAATCAACTGAAATATTGTGAGAGCCTGTATAATTTTTTTTCCCCTCTTCCTCATCCAGAGTAACTGCATTATGACATCCAAGTACAACATCGTCACCTTTCTGCCAGTCAACTTGTTTGAGCAGTTCCAGGAAGTAGCCAACACCTACTTTCTTTTCCTGCTCATACTGCAGGTGAGAAGAGGAACTAAAGGGATGAATACTGAATGGGATGACGGGATGGAATAGAGGGATGTAGGCCTACACATGGCACAGGGAGAGAGAGAGAGAGAGAGAGAGAGAGAGAGAGAGCGAGAGAGAGAGCGAGAGAGAGAGATAGTTGGCTTGAGATAATTCAATGAATTGAATTTGGCTGGCTAGTCCACACAGCATTCCGGGATGAGAGAAAAACGTGCTCTGGTTTATTGGCATTTCTTTAAACCAATCACAATTGTCATGGGTGGCGTTAAGCGCCGGACGGGGGAACGGTGCCACTGCAAAATAGCCTCAGGAAGGAACTTGTTTTGGTGGAACATGTGTACGTTTAAAAGTTGTTTTAGTCGTGCAACAGAAAACTCAGATTCAACAGATAGTCTAGCTAGCTGTCTGGATTTACCCTGCAGAGATCTGAGGAGCAGTTAACCATAGTCCTCAGAAATCGAGAGCGAGCCATTCACCCCGACAGGGTCATGGGTGATAATGCACAGAGGGGACTTGAATCAGCCTGAAATGGGCTTCACGTAAGGGTCCTGCATCACCCCTTCCAGGTTCTAATAGGTGATAATAAATGATTATAACAGGTAAGGTAAAACATATTAGTAGACGGCAATATGAAACACATTCAAAATCCAGTTATTTGGGCGCCTGGGTAGTTCACTTGGTAGAGCATGCGTCCATATATAGAGGTTTACTCCTAGATGCAGCAGGTTCGCCTCCGCCCTGCGGCCTTTTGCTGCATGTCATTCCCCCTCTCTCTCTCCTTTCATGTCTTCAGCTGTCATATATCAATAAAGGCCTAAAATGCCCCAAAAAATAATCTTTAAAAACAAATCTGTTGTGCGAGTGTGACAACAAGCAGAATTAGTTAGCAACAGTTTTCTGCAGTTGAAGGACCTGAAAACACATCCTACCAAACACAAGTTTCACATGAACACCAGTCGGCTGAGTCACAAGTTGCAAAAAGGTTTTACAACCCAAGTTTCACAGTTTTGACATTCAACCTTTTCAACATCGTGTGAATTTGTTGACAGTTTTGTGTTTGTCGCCAGCAGCATGGTTGTAGGGCTGGCAAACATGTATGGTCCCCAGAGGATGAATCCTAATGACTTTGGTGATCGTCGACTTTTTCTCATCCAGCAGGTTAAAATTGAAATTTGTCCAATACTTTAGTTTATGACTAAATTCTAGTCATAAAGCTAGTGGCATCAACCTCAGCTGTACATTGTGCCTAATGCTAATTTGCAAATATTAGCTTGCTAACATGCTAAATTAAGATAGTGAACATGGTAAAAAAAATTGTACCTGCTAAACATCAGCATGTTAGCATGCTGTCATTAAGTACAGCCTTACAGCATGGCAGCTGACTCTTAGTCTTGTTGTGTTTTAAGTACCTCAGGTGAAGGATTATATATTCTTTCAATAGACTTTTCAATTGACAATTGTACAACCTTAGTGCTTCTTAAACCCACTAAATGAACTGGAACCATTGTACCAGTACCTAAATACCCAGTATGGTACAGTCAGGTGCACTCAGGTTTTTAGAAGCTGAGCGGTCTGCTGTGTAGCTAGGCCCGGGTCAGATGTAGCTATCTCTGATCACACTCTGCCTTTGTGTCTGTTTTCAAACTAATCTGCACATCAACCTTCTCTCTGCCTCTGTCTAGTTAATACCTCAGATTTCCTCCCTTTCCTGGTTCACTACCATTGTGCCTCTAGCTCTTGTGCTGAGCATCACCGCAGTTAAGGATGCCACAGACGACTATGTGAGCATGTTTTTTTATGCACCGCACAAAAAGTTATTTCTAGCAGACACTACTTTGAATGTAGCACACTAACAAGTGGCCTCCTAAATATGGTGGGCTTGACTCAGCTATTGAAAAGCTCACATAAATCTCTGTCTCCTGCAGTTTCGTCACAAGAGCGACAACCAAGTGAACAACCGTCAGTCTCAGGTCCTCATCCGTGGCTCGTGAGTCTCCTGTCTCGTCATTTGCAACTATGCACTCTCCAGGGCTTTTGTTTCCTAAACTAAATTTGCTGATTGTAAACTTAACTATTCAAGTTTTATCAGACTTTCTTTGGGAGGTTTTCTTAATTGCAACGATTGTTTAGCTTATCTAAGTCTTATCTCTCTTTTTTGTTTTTCTCTCTGTCTGTTTCAGGCTACAGAATGAAAAGTGGATGAACGTTCGAGTAGGAGATATCATTAAACTGGAAAACAACCAGTTTGTGGCAGTAAGTGTCCCCATCACAGTGATGTACATCAGCATGCACAAGCACATACACAGTGATCAGTAGTCTTGTATGGCACATTTTAATTAAGACTACTTCATCTACCTACCTAGCAGTGAAATGTTCAGGGATCAGCCTGTAACCATCTATATATGCATGTTATCATGAAGGCTATTTATACTGTATTGTAGACCAAATGCTTTTGCTAAATGGATTTCAGTACAGTATGTTCCTTATTAAGGGACACTACCTACTGTTGTTAATTACTAACTTGTTTGCAGATGCAAATACTCTCATGTATCATCACTGTGCCATCTGGGCCTTGCTAATGTTGTTCCTGTACCTTCAGTGCAGTGCAGTGGATGTTCAGATATTGTATCTATTTTCAGGCTGACCTGCTCCTGTTGTCCAGCAGCGAACCTCACGGACTCTGTTACATTGAGACAGCCGAGCTGGACGGGTCAGAAAACACATGTTACCATAGTACCTCACAATCTGCAGAAGCAACAGGACACCACCTCTAAATCGCTGTTTGCTGTATTATCTTGCAGAGAGAGCAATATGAAGGTTCGTCAGTCTGTCTCAGTGACATCTGCACTTGGAGACCCGAACAACTTGGCTTTGTTCGATGGTGAGTTGTGAGAAAACTCATCCTCTTTTCTCAATTCTGGTTTGGTTCATCTTCCTTTCTCGATAATATGTAGGTCAACAGGTTTCAGTGTTTAACACAAACTTTATCCAACTTCACACCCTTGCACATGAACAGAAAAAGCACACACTTTCTTCCCTCCCATGCATTGAAGCATTGAACGACAGCCTCACAGATCATCATCCGCCCACTAGTCTCACACAACAAAATACTTTTGTGTTAGCACAGCGCACCCACACTCTCTCCTCACCTGCTGCAGAAAATGCATTACTGCAGCAAATCAACCCACACTTTGCCTCGTATCAACTTACGAAAGGTGTATGTTTCGGCCTTTGTCTATGATAACGGAGTGATGTCACGTGGCTGATTAATTCTACACTACATCAAACAGCTAAGAAAACAAACCCAATCCTGTAATTGTATTTGGTGAACATGTATGATATAGCATATGATTTAGATCTGTATGTGCTTGTGTGTGTGAAGGTGAGGTGGTGTGTGAGCCTCCCAACAACAAGCTGGATCGTTTCTGTGGGACTCTATACTGGAGAGACAAGAAATACACCCTAACCAACCAGAACATGCTGCTACGAGGATGTGTCCTTCGCAACACGGAGGCCTGCTACGGTCTGGTCATCTTTGCAGGTCTGTGTATATTTGTGTGCGAAAGTATGTATGTGATGTGTAGAGCAGGTCTAAATTTCCCTGTTTTTGCCTCAGGCCCAGATACCAAGCTCATGCAGAACAGTGGTCGCACCAAGTTTAAGCGTACGAGCATCGATCGCCTGATGAACACTCTGGTCCTCTGGGTAGGACATCCCAAACCTCTCACTTTCATAGCTCATACAGTCACTATTTCAGGACGTGATCTCAGTGGCTTGAATCTAGTTTCATATATCTCCTCTATTGTATCCTAATTTGGGCTCAACTGACCATAGATTCAAATGTAAGATATCTAATTGTACTCTTTCTTACTCTGTCTGTGTTGTTTCTCCATCTGTGTTTCCATCAGATCTTTGGCTTCCTGGTGTGTATGGGTGTGATCCTGGCTGTAGGTAACGCAGTGTGGGAGAGAGAGGTGGGCTCCCTGTTTCAGAGCTATCTGCCCTGGGACCCTCCTGTGGACAACTTCCTGTTCTCGGCCTTCCTCTCCTTCTGGTCCTACGTCATCATTCTCAACACTGTGGTGCCTATCTCTCTATATGTCAGGTGAGGAGAAGTCCAAGTCCACACAAAAAGTGTGTATATTAGAGTGATGAAAGGCAAATATGAATCACAAAAAATGAACAGAAGTGGTGCAATGCTAATATCTTAGCAGACTGCTGTTGAGACCAAATATGTTGTGTATTTCCTTCTTATATAATATATTAAGCTTTGTGTGACACTGTTTGTATATGTTGTCTGCAGAGATTCCCTTTCAGGTAAGAAAGCTGCAGATGAAGCCCTAAAAACTGTTTCCTCTGCTCCCCCATTTCCGAACCACTACTGCAGTCCCTACACCCCTGATCTAATAGACTCAAAGTTTTTACATACACTACTCCCTGACTAGCGCATGGGTGTGACAAATTGCTCTGTGTGCCACTACAGGCTAACCTAAAGTACTAACCAATGAGAATGTTGTTGTCCAGTCGCTCTGTTGTCAATGTATAGCGTTGTAGAACCTCAATTGGCAGTACGTTCGATGACTTTTACTCTACTGTTATTGTAACCATGTCCCTTTCTCACCTGTCTGTGTGTCAGCGTGGAGGTGATCAGGCTGGGTCACAGCTACTTCATTAACTGGGACCAGCAGATGTTCTGCTCACAGTGCAACACACCAGCTGAGGCCAGGACCACCACTCTGAATGAGGAGTTGGGCCAGGTGGGCATCGGCACTTACAATACAGCAGTCTCTGCGTGTGATATTGATTAGTGCTGTCAAACGATTAAAATATTTCGCATTAATGTCATAGTTAACTCGCAATTAATTTTTTACACATTTTTATCTATTCTAAATGTCCCTAGATTTCTTTTTGTCCAATTATTTTTTCTCATTATACTGCTCTTATCAACATGGAAAAGTGGATGGGCTTGCTTTGTGCTTTTGTCGCCTGGCTTTGACGAGGGGGCCGAGATTTCGCATCAGCTGTGTGATGGCCATCAAGTTCAGACTGGACGTGCTGCGATGATAGCTCAGTTCACAACGAAAAAACACACAGATCACTTTGGTCTTGTCAATGGAACCATTTGGCAACTTTTTAAAAGTAAACTTTCCATTCAGAATCCTATTGGCATCCATTTCGGCGTCTCCCGCTCGCCATCCACTCAAAACGTAACGTTAGCCTACTACTCTTTGGCCGGCTCGCAAACCCAAACTAGTGTGTGCGGCGTGCCTGTTGTTTTGTTTCCAGTCTAGCTAGATCCGGTGTGGTGTTGTAGTTTTTCTAACGTTACTAGTTGTTGCAACAGCATGTGAAAAAAACTACAAAGTTTGCTATGCCAAAAAGAACGTTAATGTCGCGATAAAAAAATTGACGCCGTTAAAATGGGTTTGCCTTAACGCCGTTAATAACACGTTTAACTAACAGCACTAATATTGATATTTCATTTATTGATTGTCTATTCTGCCCCTCAATCCTACATTCATCCTATTGTCTGTTGCTTTCCTGATGCTTAGTTAATTAATCGTACATTCTTTTAAAGATGCATTTCTATTACTTTTTCAATCAATTTTGCAGTAACTGAATGAGGGAGCCGCTTTTTTTTTTTACTTCACAAATGAAATACACCTGCAGACTGAAAGGAGTCTAAATTCAGAGACGAGGCGGCTTCACATATTTGTTTTGGGCTTATATTGTTCAGTATAAGCAGTCAAAAGAAAAGAAATAAAGAAATCCTCCATCATAAAACCATTTCATGCATATCAATCAGAAATACTCTTTCCCTTATCACAAGTAGAAGATAGTTTCGGTCCATTTAAAGTTCTTTATTTTTATTTCAGAATACAACAATGTTTTTAAAACATAGCTTTAATCTTACTTGTAATTTACAATAATTTTACAAAAATTACTTTTTCTGTGTAATTTTAAATTTAGTGTTACAATTAAATTATTTTCCTTTAGGTTGAATACATCTTCAGTGACAAGACTGGAACTCTCACTCAGAACATCATGAGCTTCAATAAGTGCTCCATCAATGGAAAGACTTATGGTAACACACACACACACACACACACACACACACACACACACACACACACACACACACACACACACACACACACACACATACACTAAATGGCCACTTTATTAAAAACACCTATACAGTCTATTGCAATTAAGTACAACTGTTCTGGCATAAATTCAATCTTTACGAAGTTTCTAATGTTCAGTTTTTGTAGACATTGTCAGAAATGAGTAATTTTGATTTTCGTTATTATTGAGGACACAGTTAAGGTTGGTGTTGTACTGGACTACATTATGTTTTTGTCCTCCTTACTTACATACATGAGCTGGCAAAATATTAGAAACACCAATGAATAATATGCACTAATGCTGACCTGAATAAAACACATACTTGAATTAACACCTCTATGACAGTGTCAAAAATACCTGAACATTATAGGTATCATAAAAGCAGACTTTATGGTAGAACAGCTGTATCGTATTGCATTAGATTGTGTAGGTGTCCCTAATAAAGTGGCCACTGAGTGTACTCACTATGCACACACATATATTAAATACACAACAAAGTCTTACGCATGTGTGTGTGTGTGTGTGTGTGTGTGTGTGTGTGTGTGTGTGTGTGTGTGTGTGTGTGTGTGTGTGTGTTACTGTGTTAGGTGAAGGAACAGACCCGTTGGGACCTCAGCCGAAAGTAAGTAGCCATTTCTTTTAATTAATTTTTTTACTGAAACACACATTCACATGCATCCATATGTATGTACTAGTTTATGGCGTATTATCAAAGTCCCTGATTCAAAATTTATTTTCAGAGATTGGACTTCACTCCCTTCAACCCCCTGGCGGACCCCAACTTCTGTTTCTATGACGACACCCTGCTGGAATCAGTGAAAGTGGGAGACACACACACTCACAAGTTTTTCCGCCTGCTCTCCCTCTGTCACACCGTCATGAGTGAGGAGAAGAGCGAGGGTGAGCGAGGGAAGGGAAGAGAGGAATCTCGGGGGTTAAATGGTAGCAATGACACCAACACACCATCTGTCCGTTATTTATCGTCCAAAATTCATCATCATTTTATCTGTCTTCCCAGGAGAGCTGTTTTATAAAGCTCAGTCTCCAGATGAGGGCGCTCTAGTGACAGCAGCTCGAAACTTTGGCTTTGTGTTTCGCTCCCGAACACCTGGGACGATAACCACCACAGAGATGGGACGACCTGTCACCTACACTCTGCTCGCCATACTTGACTTCAACAACATACGCAAGAGGATGTCTGTTATAGGTACATACAAAGTGGGTAGGAAATTGGATTAAAAAATAAATCTGGGTGAAATTATTACCCCATCTGCAAAATAACAACTCTGTAGTTAAACTATTTTCTTCATATTTAAAGGGACTCTGGGGTATAATGTGTGTATTCTCCCTATTTTTCGCCTCATTTTCTATTGCCTGAAGACTTTTCGCTTGTCATAACTTACTATAGGCTTACAATGTTGAGCACTTTGTTGCAGCAGAAAACACAATGTTGGCTGTACAGGGACAGGTGAAAATCACTTTAAACCTGGGATCTTGGACTATTTACACCCTTCTTTTATACTTTGGATGCCATTAACAAGAATTGGCCTTCACTGCAGTGGACTTATCTGATGAGTTCAGCTTTATGTTTAAATCAAAAAACTATGTAGGCCTATTTAAATCATGATCCACACTCCTACAAACTGACAGGAGATAGGCTATTAGTCATGTTTACATTTTATCCCTCCGTGAGATTTCACTGTGTGTTCCTGTGATTGGTCCTCTTGTAAGGTGCTGGAAAAATGCCCAGAAACCACTGGTCATAAATCACCCTTTCCTTAGCAACAACTTTGGTCTAGTAACAGAGCAGCGAGACCACGAGCATGTTCATACATCAGTGCAGCAGACAGCCTGTGTCACCCTACTGTATGCAGGAACGACATTTGTTGAACTTGAGAAAGAGGAGTCTGGTTATTTGAAGGTGATGGATGAGCTGTATGGATTTCTTGAAATATTTTATCTTCATTACACTCTGTTATTCATTTTCAGTGCGTAACCCAGAAGGCAGGATCTGTCTGTACTGTAAAGGAGCTGACACTGTGCTGCTGGAGAGACTCCACCCCTGTAACCAGGAACTGATGAATATCACCTCAGACCACCTCAATGTGAGTAAACACACAACAAGCACATTAACTCATAGATGGAGCTATACTGCCATCTAGTGTCCTTTAATCTGAAAACAGCTGTAAGTGTCTAATCCTTTATTTTGCATCTACTTTTTCCTGATCAGATACTGTATATCACCTTGACATGTGGCAGACACTGACATTTTTGGCCTAAATTTGGACCTAATGATTTTGGAATACAATCAACCTAATAGGACTTCATTGTTTCTCCTCATGTGTACCCTCATGTCAGAATGTGTGTATATGTTTGTGTTTGTACATGTCTGTATATATATATATATATATATATATATATATATATATATATATATATATATATATATATATTTGGCTCTAGGAGTATGCAGCAGATGGTTTGCGGACGCTAGCTCTGGCATACAGGGACCTGTCAGAGGACGAGTGGGAAGCGTGGTCAGAGAGCCACCGCTGCGCTGACAAAGCCGCCAACTGCAGAGATGACCGACTGGCAGCGGCGTATGAGCAGATAGAACAAGATATGATGGTTAGTGACTTGGTCTGAGACTGTGCATACATGTGTGATGCGTGTGTGTCTGACTTCCATTTTCTTTGTTTGGAACATTACAGTAAGCCTTTTGTTTTTATGTTCACTTCCTTCTGCAAACAAGTTACAAAAATGGCACTATAAAAAGGGAACTTTTGGTTTTATTGGTTTCGTCCAGACTCTAATTAGTGAGGGGAAATTCCTTTCTTTTACTGTTGCTAAACCACACTGTCAGAGCTTCTCAGTGCAGGTTGTTGTTTCATTGATGGTTATTTAAAGAGTTGAATTGAATTGAACTGGTAAGCCAGGTTAAGTCATAAGTTAAGTAATTGTTTTTATTCCCTTCTTGAATTCCCTACTGGTACGATAACTGGAATATGTGTGTGTGTGTGTGTGTGTGTGTGTGTGTGTGTGTGTGTGTGTGTGTGTGTGTGTGTGTGTGTGTGTCTAGCTCCTGGGTGCCACAGCTATAGAGGACAAGCTGCAGGAAGGTGTCCCAGAGACCATCGCTGTCCTCTCTCTGGCTAACATTAAGATCTGGGTTCTCACTGGAGACAAGCAGGGTGAGACGCACACAATTTTACACACGCTTTCAGTTTCACTTAGTTTGCACGCAGTTGTTGAAAAGCCCGATAATTTGCACACAAAAAAAACAAACAAATGAATGAAATTGGCCAGAATGGTCAACATAAAACCAAGCAAACTTGCAGATTTCTAGAGATGGAACAATGACATTCTACTTAGATTTAACCAGCATGCATCTTGACAATTGTTTTACATGTTTTCTATAGTGAACCTCCAAACTGTCACCCTTTGAGAAGCAGAAAGGCAATATCAAGATTGTGTCCCTTAGACGAAAGAATATATGTTGTGTGTGAGCAGGGGCCAATCATCAACAAGGCCATGTCCATGTGCCAGCCACAATTATGTAATTGATTTGTGTTTGCACATGCAAGAGCGTGTAGAGCAGCAAAAAGCACCCAGGCAGTAAAATTAGATCACTTTTCTCACATATGAATAAAGATATAAAGATGTTCAACTTATCAATCTGGCATCTGTTCTCTTTATCATGAATCTCCAACATGTTCAGCTGAAATGATTCTCCTGTAACCCTTTCTCTTTCTCTCACATAGAGACAGCTGTCAATATAGGTTACTCCTGCAAGATGCTGACAGATGATATGACCGAGGTGTTCATCATCAGTGGACACACTGTCCAGAGCGTACGGCAGGAGCTCGGGTCAGTCTGTCTGTCTCTCAGTCTGTTTAGACTATGCAGAGTAATAGTGTATACATGTTTGAGTGAGTAGGTGTGGTAGCAAAGTGTTTTAACTACTGTTAAAAAGAAAAGTGACTGAACAATATCCAGTGCTTAACCAAAGCTTTGATTTAGCCACTGCAGTTAAATTAACACATGAAAACAACCAACCAAGTATCTAAAAGCACAGCCCTACAAATATACTACACTGCCTCCTCCAAAAAGTTTGTTTTATAAAGTCAGTAATTAAGTGCTGCAATATTTAATAGTTTACATACATAGTAGTTTCTTTCAAGAATAAATAATCGACCATTTCTAGTGTAAAACCAGTTTATGTCAAAGATTGTGTCCTGTCAATGACGATGTCATTATTGATACTAGTGCAACAATCCTGCCTTGTTTTGAATTTTACTCATTTTTGACTCCTTAATGAACTCAATGACTTATATAAATGCATAGATATTTCTTGCTGTGTGATTGATGCTCTTGTGACTACTTCTGCACTGCATGTTGTATGAGTACACACTGTTTTTCCCCTTAATCATGTCTCTTAAAACTTTACATGGCCTAACGATTGCATACTACAGTTCCCGTAGCTTGTGTGAATTGCAAAAAGTTGAGTGAGTTATGAACTGTATTGCCATTACGATCAAAGTTGTAAGGAACTTACCAGGATTAGCTCATAGTGCTACGGGAAAGACACGACAACACACAACAAAGCATACTGATGAAACCTTAATGTTAAAATATTTTAAAATACCATAAATGAAGAAGACATTAAGCTAAACAAAATGTTTCTTAAAGTGCCAAAGGTTTACCATTCAAGAGTCAAATAGTCGAAACATATATAGCAAAGCAACACCATGACGCCATCTAAATGTTTCTCTTTTGGAGCACCGCACAGAGCACTGCAGCAATTTGGATGATACATAGAGGTAGGCCAGGGGCTGAAGCATCATCAATAACTTCAGGGTCCTATATTTATCTCTTCTTTGATTTGTTTTTACTTCTCTGCCATTCCTCTTTCATTAATCGTATTTCTTCCTTACATACTCATGTTGTGTTGTGCTTCTGTCTTTGTGGCATAGACAAGCCCTGTTGATGTTGAGTTTGTTTGTCTTCCTCTCCAGGAGGGCGAGGGAAAGGATGATTGACCTGTCACGAACCAGAGATGGAGAGAAGGAGGAGGGGATGGAGGGAGGTTTCATGGAAAACGGGTTCAAAGAAGCACAAGAAGGAGACGGTATGGGAGGAGGAGGAAAACAGCTGCAGTGCCCTCCTCCTTCTGCTCCTCCTTCCCCCTCCAACCTCATGGACAACATCTCTGGAGAGTTTGCCCTCGTAATCAACGGTCACAGCCTGGTATGAATAACACGCCCCCATACTCACACAGTCCACATACACAAAGCAAGCAGGGGCCATGGAAAATCGAACTGTCAACTGTCAGGAAATAATGAGTTGCCAAAAAAGTGCATTAATAACACATATTCTTAAAATATTTGGTTACACTTTACTTGAATGTATCTACATAAGAGTGACATGACACTGTCATGAACGTGTCATAAACATTATAAGCTTAATTATAACGTTTATAGTCATAAACGTTTATGACATAACACTTCTTTTAGTAAGTGTCATTCGGTTAGAGTTAGGGTTAGGGTTCATGTGTCATGACTGTGTCATGACAGTGTTATGTGTTCATGACAGTGTCATGTCACTCTTATGTAGATACCTTCAAGTAAAGTGTTACCAAATATTTTTCTTCCATAGCTGCAACTCAGACCCCTTACCATTTAGCCGCAAACTTCTTTACTCTCTCTCCTGTTCTTTCATAGGCCCACGCACTAGAAGCAGACATGGAGACGGAGTTTGTGTCGACGGCGTGTGCGTGCAAAGCAGTGATCTGTTGCCGAGTCACCCCGCTTCAAAAAGCTCAGGTGGTGGAGCTTATCAAGAAACACAAGAAGGCCGTCACTCTGGCTATAGGAGACGGAGCAAACGACGTTAGCATGATCAAGAGTGAGTTGTGCAGACATGGAGGATTGCGTTAAGGAGAGGGTGAAGTGTAACAAGATAGGTTTTGAGACAGAGAGGAAAGAGAGAAGTTAGGTTTAGCCACATGGGGGCAAGTGTCTTGTTGTTTGTCTACCTGGTGTTACTAATGGTGACAAAGGTTGTGTGGAAATGTGTGTTGCAGTAGGTGTGATGTCCTCATCAAGTAAGGAACTAATTTCAAAGTGTCTTCAATGTGGTGAGTGAGTGTCCCCTAAACCCTACTGACCCGCAGGTTGCCCACTCATTACGCTGCGTAGACAAACATTCAAACCCACAGAAATGTATTTTTAATTCTAGTGGAAATCCCAAACATACAAAATATGTCAGCCTGAACTTTTATGAAATGTGTATAAAATGATGAAGGAGACATCATGAATATTTTTAGGGCTGCAGCTATAGATTATTTTAGTAATCGAATATTCTACAGATCCATCTAATTCCATCAATTAATTGAGTAATCGAATAAGAAATACTTTTGTTTTATTGAAGAGCAATAATATACAATCATTTGGTTTAATTTTCGGAATAAAGAACATTTTTATTGCCTACATGGCTTACAATATCATCTCTCAAAAAACTAAACATATTAAGTGCATTTAAGTGTCATATTACATTGTTTTTTAAAGAAAACATTTTCTGAAATGCAATAACCTCAAACTAAGGCATACATTAAACATACATAAACATTACCTTAAGTTGTGCAACTTAACTTTCAGAGCTAAAAGTTTCAACCTGAGACTGATCTGTATATAGACCTATATGTAAATATTAGTTATACTCAACCTATTTTCATTCATATATTTGATTACAATGTCACACAGCTCTGTTACACTTATGCTAGTAGATCGTTGATCAGCTGTTTCCCTGTGAAGAGAGAGAGTGAGCGAAAATGGTGCGCAACAATCAGCTGTTTTTCCAAAGGGATAGTCAACAAGTCGGCTCTTTAGATCAAATTGTGTTCACCACTACGTATTTTCTTGTCTTTGTTTTTGGTAGTTGTTGTGTTTGATGTAGTTTCATCGTCCATACGACTCTGTGATTTACTTTTGTCGGGTCCGCTTCGTGGAATGGATTATTAAAGGTGCACTATGAGTTCCTGCATGGTCACTTCTGTTGACGTTCCAACTAAATTCCAAACAAAACAGAGCAAACTCACTCCTCCCTCCATGTGTCCGTAACTGTCATGACTAACTGACTAACTGTCACTAACCCCCACCCCCTCCCCCCAACCATCTTGTTGGTGATTGGCTGGAGTGGTTTGTTGTATTTTGGTGCACAGCCTGTGCCTCTAGTGTTTGTTTGACGTTTAGGACCTCTGTGTTGTCTCCCGAGACCGGGCTTTTTCACAGTGTATTCAGGGGGCAGGCAGCTAGCGGATCAAGGAGAGATGCCTACGATTTGAGACAAAAATGAAATTGCGCTGAAACCATGCAGGAACTCATAGTGCACCTTTAAGTTAGATTCAATGTTTTCTGTTAAGATGCTGAAGCATTGACGTCGTGCTATTATTGTGGTAAGCTAGTTCGATTTTGCAGTAGACACACTGTACAGAGTTTTTGTTTTAATTACGTTTGAACTGATTCCAAACTTTGGACACTTTCTGTTATTTTCTCCAGCCTGTCTCTTCTCTTAGCCCCTCACTATTTACGCTCTTTCTTCATTTTGTAATCTGTGCCGTTGAGTCTTCATGGCATGTGTCGCCATGGATGTATTAAGAGAACCAGCTAGCAGCGTCAGCCCGGTGTGCGACAGTAATAATCATCCGTGCGGAAACACCATGAGCGATACAACATTGGTAACATTGATTAAATGAAGCTTCGAGGCAAATAATTTTGCATCGAGGATTTTTAGTAATCGAATTATTCGAGTTACTCGAGGAATCGTTTCAGCCCTAAATATTTCCATTTAATGAAATGGTGCAGCCATAAAACATGCAGTCTAAGATGTTTTTGAAACTTAAAAGCTGCTTAGGGGGAACAAATGGTTTGGTTAAGCCAATAACCCAATGTTCTGTTTCTCTAAATGTGTAATATTCAGTGTTTTGTAAGTGTTGCATCACTTTGTGTGTTTGTCTGTGGATGTACGTCATGTTATGTATAGGCCTGTGGGAATGTTTCTTCAAATTAACTTATGCAAGTACAATGCAGAAATACAGCCAATAATGGGTGGGGTTGGTTCACATCCTGTTATTTATGCTCTTCAAATCTCAATCTAGTATTTTTACTGAGGCATTTTGTTTTATCTGAACCTCTTGTGATTAAGGCATAATAATAGATAATTTACCTATACTTCATAAATTGAATTTTATATATATATATAAATATATATATATATATATATATATATATATATATATATATATATATATATATATATAAAATTCACCTTAAAACCCCTACAAGAACAAAAGTCCAGTTTTTCCAACTCTAGCCAGATTTATGTGCCTTACTTTTTTCCCTCTGTGTCTATCTCTCTCCACTCCTTCAGGTGCTCATATTGGAGTTGGTATCTCAGGTCAGGAGGGAATCCAGGCCGTGCTGGCCAGTGACTACTCCTTCTCCCAGTTCCGCTTCCTACAGCGCCTCCTGCTGGTACACGGCCGCTGGTCCTACTTGCGCATGTGCCGTTTCCTCTGCTACTTCTTCTACAAGAACTTTGCCTTCACCATGGTGCACTTCTGGTTCGGCTTCTTCTGTGGCTTCTCAGCACAGGTCAGAGAGTAGAGCTTATGAGGAAATATGTATGTCAAACATCAGGGGTTAGGAAATTGTAATGATTTTCACTTTGTCTGCGTTTTTAATGTCCATCTCCTCTCTCTTGTAGACGGTGTATGATCAGTACTTCATCACTCTCTACAACATTGTCTACACCTCCCTCCCTGTGCTGGCCATGGGGATATTTGACCAGGTCTGTTCAAGGACACTGTGCATGCTATATTCTTTCCATTAAATTGAAGAACCACATAAATGTTGGTGAATTCTCTGTTGCGGTTCAAATCTTCATCAGCCACAACAACAGAACATTAAAGAAAGATGTAGCCATATTTTTTGCTACCCTAGTAAGACATGGCAATGTTGGTCTTTTGGTCAGTCATTCCACCACTTTGGACCAGACTGAAATATCTCAACTATTGGATGAATTGCCATGCCATTTGGTACATACATTCATGGTCCCCAGAGGCTATAGCTTACTGACTGTCCTCCCTTGCCACTATGAGGTTGACATTCATGGTTTTGAGTGAAATGTCTGAAAAACTACTGAATATATTGCCATGACATTCACAATGACATTCAGGAAGAATTGTTATAACTTTGCTGATCCCTTAATTTTTCTACTAGCGTAATCCTCAGGTCGAACTTTTAATTTGTCAAGTACTTTGATTTTTGAACAAAAACCAGCAAACTAATCACAATCCAATCGTGTATCTATGTTCCAAGGGTCTTACAGTATGTTCCCCAGCTGAATATCCTCTTCATGTGACACATTAAGGAGGCCTTTCAAATGGTTTTATGTTCTCAGCATTGTTTTTGTCCTAGGTTAAATGTTCAACGTATGTTCCTCTGGGTCAATATGGTGAAATCATCAACCTACAGCTTATAGCCTACTAATGTTATACTCTTTGGAACCAACCTACGCCCTCAAATTTGCGGGCAAGACAAGTTTCTTTAAACAAGACTTTAAACATTGATATATACATTGATCCACAGTGGCTGACATATGTGTACTATTCAAACTGCATTTGAAATGTCCATCTCCCTTTTTTTTTTTTAAACTGTGAAAATAGCCCTTACCAATCTTTTGCCAAACTCAACAGAGCCACACTAGACTAGGCTTGAATAGGTCCTTAAGAACATAGAAATGACCCCCATTCGGATAACACACTAAACTAAGATGGTGAACATGGTCAACATTAAACCTGCTAAACATGTTAGCATTGTCATTTTAAGTATGTTAGCCTGCTGGTGTTAGCATTTACCTAAGTACAGACTCAGACAGATGCTAGCATGGATGTATACTCTAGAAATTGGTCATTATGTTATGAAATATAACAATTCAAGGAAATATCTGTAGTTACGACCACAGCAAAGCAAGGTAGCCTTATTTTAGTAAATACAGCATACAACTCCCTTCCTATCTTGTTGTAGGATGTTCCTGACCAGAGGAGTCTGGAGTATCCTAAACTGTATGAGCCTGGGCAGCTCAACCTCCTCTTCAACAAGAGAGAATTCTTCATCTGCATCGCCCAGGGCATCTACACATCAGTAGTGCTGTTTTTTGTCCCTTGTGCCGTCCTGTCTAATGCCACTCAGAGCACCGGAGTGCCCCTTGCTGACTACCAGACCTTTGCAGTCACCACGGCAACCACCCTGGTCATTGTGGTCAGCGTACAGGTGAGAGAGGCCATAGTGGTGTTAGCTTTCCTCACAGCTTGCTACCTCTATTTTTAACTGCTGTCGGTTCCATCAATGTGTATTAATTGTGTGTTTTTTTTTGCATGTTTGTCTGTGTGAATATGTAGATCGCTCTCGACACAGGCTTCTGGACTGTTATCAACCATGTGTTTGTGTGGGGCTCTCTGGGCTTATACTTCACCATCATGTTCGCTCTGCACAGTCAGACCCTCTTCAAGATCTTTCCAAATCAGTTCCACTTTGTAGGTCAGTCCCCTCTTCTCTTTATTTGTCTGTCACACACACACATACACACACACACACACACACACACACACACACACACACACACACACACACACACACACACACACACACACACACGTGTGAGAGCCTGACCAATACTGAATTTTTCATGTGTGATAAGCCAATATCTGACGATAATATTGGCTCTTAGATAGAGAATATCTTCATTACGTTTACTGTAGTAACCTGCTGAATCATTTCACACCACCTATAAGATCATCATGTAAAGATGTCTAATATCCTTGTGTTTACAGTGTGTGTGTGTGTGTGTGTGTGTGTGTGTGTGTGTGTGTGTGTGTGTGTGTGTGTGTGTGTGTGTGTGTGTGTGTGTGTGTGTGAAATGCTGTAAACTCCTGAAACATATTTGTTCATGTTTATGTTTGTATATGTGTGTTTGTGTGTGCAGGTAGTGCCCAGAGCACATTGTTGCAACCAGTCGTGTGGTTAACTATTGCACTGGCGACTGCAATATGCATAGTTCCAGTTTTGGCATTCCGCTTCCTTAAGGTGGATCTCAAACCTCAGCTCTCAGACACGGTGAGAAAACACACACGCTGATGTGTCCATCTTCTTCATTGTCTTCACATGTGTCAATGTCACGTCTTCCCAATAGGTCAGTTTCAAACTGGTCTCAGCCAATGATTAACTGCACACGTAAAAAACAGTTCATCTGAGTGCGTGTGTGATGATGAGTTAATGCTTATCGTCACTGGCCCACTCTGCAAATATTGACTTGACTTAATCAGTTTACCCTAATGACACAAGTTACTTTAGTATATGAGTATAAGCTCAGTGTGTGGCCTTGTCAGTCAGTGTGTCTCAAGCCAGCTGGGCGTCTAACCGGAGCCCCTGTCAAGTTGGCGTGAAGAAGTTCCTCCTTCCTGTTTCTCTATAGTCACTATTATCTGTGTCTATGCTGGGGATGAGTTTTAATTGTAAAGTATGAAGAGATAGAAAAGTGGCAAACAAAGTTTGGTGTGTGTGTGTGTGTGTGTGTGTGTGTGTGTGTGTGTGTGTGTGTGTGTGTGTGTGTGTGTGTGTGTGTGTGAGTGCGTGCGTGCATGCGTGTGCCTGACCTACAATAACTAAAATGAAAAAAAGTTCAAAAAATATATATAATAATAACAGTAGATACAAGGCTCACAGGTGGAAAAAATGAAAGAATTTTGCTACCTTAAAGGAAGAATTCCCTGTTTTGAGAAGCACATTCCATTAACTTAGCACAAAGACTGAAAACAGGTCTCTGTTCCTTTCTTAGGTGCGCCACACTCAGCTGGTGCGACAGAAGAAGCGAAAGCCGGTAGGTCGTAGCGTGGGAGGTGCCTGGCGTGGGGTGGGCAGTGTGTCAGAGGGCCGTCTGGGCGCTCGCGGCTCTAGGAGGTCAGGCTACGCCTTTGCCCACCAGGAAGGATTTGGAGAGCTGATCACCTCAGGGAAGAACATGAGGCTGTCATCCTTGGCCCTGGCCAACTTTGCCTCCAGACACAGCTCCAGCTGGATCGACACGCTCCGCAGGAAGAAACATAGTCACGCTCACACTCCTCCCAGCGCCTCCGGAGAGTCCAGCCCAGCACCCAGTTGTGTCTCTGTGTCAGTTCCGCCGCTCTCAAACTCCTCCTCTGTTCTGGGCGGCACACAAGATATACCCATCGAGGAGGACAGAGGCGCAGCGCTAGTCCAAAATACACACACTGTTGCTGCTTCACCCACACAAACCCCTCCAGCTTCAGCACCAGCTTCAGAAGAAGCTGCACCTCAGGCCCTCAATGCTGGCGTCCTCACCCCCGCAGCAGTGAGGGCCCATGGGGGAGACTCACCTGGAGGCTGGACCGTCACTCTGGGCACTGTGCAGGTGAGCTGCTGTTACTTCCCATTCATGTATTAATAACAACAATGAAACAGTTACAACACATCTAAAAGCATACACATCGACACAACTCTTCCTCTCTCCAACAGGAAGCTCTGTTTGGTTGGAAGACTCGGACCACTGCATCCAACAGCCCAGGCCCACCCTGTGTTGCCAAGGAAACCAGCCAGATTGAGTGAAACATTCAGAATAAATGGAGGAATAGCTTGTTCACTACTGTCCATCACATGTTTGCACACACATACAGGATGTGTTGTGTGTTTTCCTGGAGAGAAACTGCGACACTGAGAGCACACTGACTGTTACAAACAGCTCCTCACTCTTCTCTCTGACTCCCAATTGAACCTTCTATAATAAATCAAATAAATCCAAATCATAGGAAGAAGTGGCGCATCCTTATGACATGGACTTTGCCAACCATGAATTGGGATTGAATGGAGATAGACATGTTCCGACAGCATATGATAACTGTGTTCATGTATGACTAGAACATCATGAGATTTACAGTATTTAACTGAAGGAAAGCAGCTGGTGCAGAAACAGATCACTTACTATTAATGATCTAAAAGATTGTCACCATTTGTTATTTCAAGTTTAGCCTCACTCACAACCAAATCACGCAGCATCTCTCAAAATCAACAATGGGTTGAATGAATGAGCAGAATAACAAGACTTTCAATCAGTGAAGTGCCGGCATTATTATCTGTAAAAGTGTTTTTATCCTCTAGCCTCTGTGTTCACTATAGTTCTCAGTGAGAACGGTGCTTTATGTTACAGGACACTGCAAGACTGTTGCTCCCACTGATCTTTTTTCTTACTTGTTATACCTCTACTTCATGTGTTTTCCTTTCTTATTTTGCATCATATTGATGTGTTTTATAATGGCTCCTCAAAGCAAGCTCTCAGTGCTTTTTCTCCTCTTTGCAAGTTTTTTTAATTTTATTTTGGTCTGATGTAAATATCTCGTACCACCGCAGTCTGAAAAACACAATGAAAAGACCAACTGCCGCTGGCTTACGTTATGTAAGACCTGGGAAAAGTGCAAAGAAACTGTGAAAACCAAAAAGGCACTAATGGACATTAAAAAGTGATTTGTCAAACCGTCTTACACTTCAGTAAAGTGCTTTAGATGTTTATTTGTCCACGAATAAAGGGAAGGTGTTTGGGAATAATCATGCCTTAACAATGCCAACATTGTAGTCCTCTAAGCTCTTTCTGGTTTCTGATCTATCAATCAAAGTACAACATCTCATCTGTGTTTGCTCCTAACTATTACTGACCCCTGACCCAGATTGGGGTGAGATAATAAACTAAGTTGCGTAACCAGAGGATCGATATAAACCTGGATCTGTTTCTACAGTCTTCAACAAAGCAGCTCTCAGACTGAAAATACAACAGAATGCTAACATGATCTGCAAAGACAAGGCTGGAAATGAATGTACTGTACAGTAGTAGGCCCCATGAATTGTTTGAGTATGGATGATCTCTTAGGGTGGAATACTGAGCTGTTGAAACGGTGGTCAATAAACATGTCAACTCTCTTTCAAATGAGAGAAACAAACTGTGTCCATGCAAATGTTATTTCAAGTATAGCATCCAAAGCGTAAGGTAGAAATGACTATGCCATGGTGGGGCATGAAATGAGGTAAAGTGAAAAATAACTGGCAACTTTAGTTTAACCACAAAAACACAGATCTGTGGTACTTTATGTGGCAAAAACACTCAGAGAAAGAGATAGTTTGAGTTGTGTTCAAATCAGAAAAGGAATATGATGTTTTAATTTGTATTGAAATAAAAAACACTTTTTACATATTTTACATTATACACTCACTTATGGTATGTAATTAGAATAAAGTGCAAAATACAAAATCGGAAAAGTACAGTTACAGACAGTAACTACAGTAGGCTATGACAGACTTCCTGTGTATGTCAGGTTTTAAATATAAATATTATAATTGCAGGCCTATTTACAGCTCTCATGGGTTTTTTTATTTTGACGCTGGGGAGGATTTCCTCTGTAACCGGCTGAACAAGGGGAAGAGAGCTGGGATTTCACAATAACGGGTCTTACTGACAGCAGACTGCTGTAACCAGAGGAAGCCGGTCTGTATAACAACCCTGTCTGTAGCCTAGTGGAGGACTGTCAGTTGTTTTTTTTGTTCGTGTGAGAAGGTCAGGAGTCACAACAATCTCTCAGCTGATGCTGTTTGCGTGTTAGTGATGGTGTGAGGAGTCGGTGAAGGGAGACTCATGCGCAAAAATGCGAATTATTCTCCCTTTGCTGTGTGTTCTGTGCGCCACAGCGGTCCACGGCATTTTTGACGGAACCTGTCCCAGAAAAGGTAAGACACCAGAATCAATTAATAATTTATCCTGACATGAAGTTTGCTCAGGTATTGTCAAAATTAGGACAAGTCAAAAACTCAATTCATTTTAAAAGTAATTGTAAGGTGTTTTTGTTTGCTAAGATGACCTTAATGTCCCCCACGAGAGCTATTCAGATTTGTTTTGATTTTTTGACTGGAGATAAGATCAATCACAGTAGCAGCCTGCTTTGATAGCAGTTTAAGCACAGCGCGACTCATAGTTTAGTTTAGAATTTCACATCACATATTTACAGAACTTAAAGTATGCTTGTTTCTAAATATACATTTAAATATGTATTTAAATTATCTGTATTGCCATTCTGTGTCGTTTCACATCGAAATCACTGTTTTGTAAAGCTTTTGTGGAAGCTTAGAAAAAAATGTTCTTCATACTATAGCCTATAACCTGTAGGCTATTTACAGTTTTTATGTTCAGACCCTGAATTAGTTTTTTCTAAATTCAGCATCTGGCTTCATTGGCAGTATCTACAAATAACCATATGCTGCCAACTCTCAGCTCACCAATCAGCATCTACTATAAATGTGTTTTTTAGCCTTGGTTGTGTTTGTTGTACTGGACTACAAACTTCTGGGAGAGAGGGAATAAAGATCATTTTACTTTGGTGTCATAATTTCTGCACTTTATAATAATTATCCAAATAGCATGCATAGGGTCAGGCAAATTCAAAATGTTGGAATAAGTGTAAATGTTTGAAACCTAAAACCAGTTTTGTCTATAGAGAGAACAACGACCTTGTTCTTGACACTGACAAAACTATCTAACTAATAGTTTGGTCTAACTAACTAACTATATTGTGCTTATCTGAGAGATAAGCACAATCAAAACAAATCCTATGTACCTGCACTGTCCTTTACGTATAAATAGCAATAAAATCTCTTGAAACTTGAACCAGTTCTACAGTAATAGATTTCTATATCTGATTTCTAGGCAAAAAAGAGAGGGAACTGGGAATGTGGGGGCAATAGAGAGAAAGTGTGTTTTGCACTGCAAGGGCAATGGGCTTCTGACGTCAAGCCTGTCATGTCCAAACAAGTGGCATAAACAGCTAAGGCATTTGTGTGAGTTTTGAATGCAATCAGAAAATCTGCATACTTAGGGGACGGAATATAAATAAGTGAGAGATTGCACAAAAGGGCATGATTTAGGACTGAAAAAGAAACAGTAAAGAAGAGAGATTTATTTAAAGAGGAAGTTTAAAAAGAGTTGCACATTTTGGTTATGCAACGTTGCATCGTATCTGTGCTGAGCCCAGTGAACTGCAACCAATACTCATTCTGTACAAAATGCAGTCTGAATGTGCGATGTCTTGAAAGTCTTGAATTTACACACATACACAATTCAAGACAGACAAAACACACATTGGTTTATATTCTATAAATCTTGTTTTTCGTTTTTCTGTGCAGACCCTCCCCCTGGTGTGTTGGTTTTATCCCCGGGCAGTTCGTTGGTTTTGACCTGCAGCGGTCATGTGGAGGTGGATGGAGTAAAGGTCAGCATGGCCAGACAAGGCTCAAACACCAACAGAAGAGGGAGATCTTCTGATTCAACCCCAACAACCACTGTAAACATTAGAAGCAACACTGAAGTTTTGATGAAAAGTGACAAACATACTGTGGAGAATACTGTAAGTGAGGGATACCACCCTGACCTGGCTGATGCGGGAGAAAACAGAAGCCTCGGGCATACAGCTACAGGATACACAGCTTCTCCCACCACTCACACAGTCTGGCAAACCAGTGTGAGCAGACTGCTAAAGGACGAATCCGACTGGGAGGCTAAGGAAATGGATGGCGAGAGCGATTACGAGGAGGAGGGGGAGGAAGGGAGCAGAGTAACAAGAGGCATAAAGTCAAGGCTACAGTGGAAGTGGAACAGTAGGACAGTGGGAAAAGGAGACAGAGACTGGGGAGAAATCACATTTGAGAGGAGAAGGGCGTCACTGTCTCTGTCCTCAGTAAGACTGACAGACTCTGGGAGGTACAGTTGTTATCACAGAGGCAGAGAGAGGTTCTCCTTAAAAGTAAACGTTGCAGGTGAGTCACAACAGCAATGAAGTTGTAATGGATGATTGAAGTTATATGTGTCAATTTGATTTGATCCATAGGATATTTGTCCTTTCATTGTCCTAACATATCTTAATTACGTAAGAAAGAAACAAAAACGTTAAGGATTGTTTTCAATACAGTGTGAGTAATACATTGCAAAGTGAATTATGCCACACATTCTGAATGTAAGGACTTTTAGTGTAAATAAAGGACTTTTAGTGTAAATAAAAGATGTTATGCATCAGTGTGACAATAAAAAAGTGAGTAATGATGTATGGGTAGAACATTGAGACAGTTCAGTTATTCATCAAGTCCTTTACATAATGTTATATTATTCATTATTTCCTAAAAAATATTATGTATAGACTCTTTAATAAATATATGCTGGTGGGATGGTGTTTTGCTTTTCTCTGTTTTACATCATTGTTGATCGAATAGCTTTGTGTTTTGGATTGCTGGTTGGACTAGGGAAAAGTGGCATTTTTCATTATTTTTTAAAACAGCTAATCTAAAAAACTATTGACAGTTTAATCTATAACAAAACTAATCGTTTGTTGTAGCCTACCATTGAATGAGAGTGTGATAGTAATTAACAGTGTGGTTGATATAGATATATTTAGGAAAGACAATGACTGACTGACTGATAAATGTACAGTATTACTGCATGTCTTCTATATGTGTCAGATCCTCCAGAGAATCCCAGCCTGTCCTGCTACAAAAGGTCACCCAGCAGTAAGATCCGCTGTGAGTGGGCACCCCAGAAGCCCGTCACTATAAAGCCTAACTGTTACCTCTTACTCAGTAAAAGGTAAGGACATACATTAACACTATAACTCCCCAATTAATAACTTCTAAATATGTCATAGGCTACATGTCTTATACATATGTGTGGAGATGGTAAATACTATTTTACAAAAAACCTTTAACAACATTACAAATTCTGATTTAGATGTTGTTTCTTTTCAGTCCCTGTATCAATTGACCTGTCAATCACACTAGTGTAGGTGTTATAGCAGATCCCAATACTGAAACAACAGAAACTGTTTTTTTTTTGTCATTCTTTCTCTCAGCCCGGCAGGGGCTTTCCGTCGTACACAGTGCTCATACTCATCTCGGCGCTCCCGCTGTTGGTGTGCTCTGGAACACAATTGGGACGAGCTGAGAACCCTTCACATGGCCTACCTGTGTGTTACGAGCATCGCTGGCAACGCCACCAGCGCCCTGCAGCACTTCATACCTATGGACATTTGTAAGTTTTTGCATTGACGGGTATGTCCATGTCACATGTGTGTTTGGTCTGATCTAAGGGTAATTAAAGCACTCACTGTATTCCTTCCTGCTCCCTCAGTAAAGCCAGACCCTCCATCAGATGTGTCAGTTCGACAGGAGGAGGGACAGGAGATGAGGATGACGGTCAGCTGGAGTTTGCCGATCTCCTGGATGCCTCACGACCACTATTATAAACTAATCTACGAGATTCAATACCGACCTCTCAAGTCCTCATTTTGGCAGGTGCGTGCTGGTAGACAAATAGAGTTTTTGAGCAAGCACTGTTGGTGTGTGTGTGTTCACTTTTCACATTTCAGTAGCTCAATGCACTGTTGGCTTTTCTGGCCTGAAACAATTAAACACTTAAGTGACGTCAGTGTGATGTGTGTTTACCTGGATGTCTTTCTGTATGTGTCTATGTGTAGATACATAGGATTGAGGATCGCTCCTACACTATCAGTGATGCAATACCTGGTGTTGAGTACCTGATACAGCTCAGAACTAGAGACGAGTATGATGGTCAGTGGAGTGACTGGAGTACACCTGCCAGCAGATGGACAGGTAAACACACATACACACACACAGAAAAAAAGTATAAAATCAAGCTATTTCAAGATGGGGTCATGCGCTTAGCTGACGCTATGGAAACTTTATATGGTTGTTTTTTTCTGCTCAGGGGCAGGCCGCCAGAAAAGTCTTATGGTTTTAGAGACATGGAAGGGATTAATTACGTGGACCTGTAAATCATTGAACTTTATCGCCTCGGTATTATGTGATCCACCTTGGACACAGACAAAAGTAGTCATGGCAACCTGAAGAGGAAAGCCTCCTGTTTCCTTCCCACATAATTAGGGTTTTCAAAAGTAGCTAAATAAAACTCTTCCATACTTACATCCCGGTAGCCGTTCCTGTTGTGTTTCTCATCCTTTCTTAATAAATTGACTCATTATGCACAGCATGCATGCAGTATTCTGGATCCTGGGTACATCTTCATAGAGTTGAAAATATTTAGAAAACATTTATGAATGCATCCTCATAGCCTGATGTTCTTTGCAAAATGAAAGTGACACATGTTCTCACTATGTGAAAGTATTTTTTTAACATATCACTCTATACTCATTTTTTCATTCCCTTGAAATCATTTATATCTCTTTGATATGTGTCATTATTTAGGGGTTTCACTTTCTTGGGAGTAAGACGAGAAGATTAATACTCTAATGTCTTGTTGTTTTTAGATTTCATTTTTTCTGCAGATTTTACAAACTAGATTTATGGTGGTAATTAGTGAGCAGCTGGTAGGCATGACTTTTTATATTTGGACAGAGTCAGGATAGCTGTATCTCCCTGTTTCCAGTCTTTCCGCTAAGCTAAGCTAATTATACCTGCTGAAGGTCCATGTTTATTGTACAGACATGAGAGTGCTATTGATCGTCTCTCAGAAAGAAAAGCATATAAGCGTATTTCCAAAATGTCAAACTATTTAAATACTATTTTAAGTAGTTTCCTGGTGGCCTCTGGATGTAAGAAGATGACCATGTAATCACTTTGTTATTAAGTTTGAGACCAGACTGCGACCTTTGTTGCATGTTGTCAACTTTTCTCTCTCCTCTCATTTCGTGTCAACCCTCATCATTTGGTATGTTATCAAATGAAAGTAAAGACTGCCCTAAAATATAGTATCCCATGTCTCAGGATATGTACAGTTCTTCTGGTTCATGATTTTAAATAATTTTCAATTATTTTAATTAATTTACTTTTAGATTGCTTAGATGAAGAAAAGTTAGTTGGTTAAGGTCGATGGGAGAAAAGCAGTCTAAATATATATATCAGGTTTTACATGTTTCTAGGGTTCGTGTGTTTGAAGATAAATCTGTACCAGCATGAGGTGATGAATTTTGTCTTTAATAATTTGAATTTTATTATTAAATTGTTACTAATAGTAGGTAATAGGAATTCAAAAGTTATTTAATAACCGTCCGATAAAAAAGGATTCTGGGTAAAGACTATTCAATGTTCAATGCCATATGCCAGAACAAGGTTGACAGTAGTGGTTAAATGTAAATGGTTAAGTATACTCTGACAGAAGCCAATCAAATCTAATAATGAGATAAACGTGGTATTAAGGCTGTCATCAGAATACAGACTAGGAGCATGGTACACAAATAAAATTGTCTTTAGCATATTCCAGTTTGGGTGTGAAAGCCTGAAAGACTAAGATCAAGGCTTTCGAATTAGTTGTAATTTAGTTTAGGGTTGATTAATAGGCTTGAGTCAAAGATGTGTGCAACTCCACCTCCTCAGCCAGTGCCTTGAGGAATGTGAGTATTAATATGACTGGAGGCAGTGGATTTATTTAAGCTAACACATTCTTCATGACACAGCCAGGTTTAAAGTGCACTTTATTTTTTGCAGTTGTTTACTAGTACATCTTTAGATGACAGAGATCTTATGTTAAAGAGTCTTCTTCTATTTTGTTGTAGGCCTACTATTGCAGAGGTGGTGTTCATATCTATTAGGTTTTAATGTATAATTTTTCTTTTGATTTAATTAGTGGACGGAGGACAGACACTATCTCCATGGAGTTTTGGGATTGATGCCACAACGGTAAGAGTCATCATAGAGAATCCTTACAGTAATGCTACCCTAACACTTGCTGCATACAGTATTTAATGTTGTCCTGCGTTGAGTATCTCACAACGTCTCTTGTGTTCTACCTTCTCTAACTTGCAGTTTCCAGTATACTTAGAAGGCTCTGGTACATATGAAGATGTGTCTGATGGTAAGATGGCTAGCAGACTCTAAAATACTTTGGTTTAGGTGTGTGTGTGTGTGTGTGTGTGTGTGTGTGTGTGTGTGTGTGTGTGTGCGCGCGTGTGCGTGTGTGCGTGAGAGATGGGAGGGAAGAATGAGAGAAGGAACTCTTAAATGTTGTTAGTGCTGAAAGCCCCCTCTGCTCCACTGGTTTTCAACAGGAAGCCATGTCATCATAATAACTGAGGCTCAACAACGAAACATGCCACAGGAAACATGGCTCAACACACCTATCTCACACACACAAACACACACATTCAGTCACACCCCAACACATTCTTGCATTGATGTTATTCAGCGCCATTAAGATTTCTCACAGTCTGCCCCTGTCTTTATTGCAGTTCCTCAACTTTCTCCAACTGGAGTGGCAGTGTCACGTCACATCTTGTGGATCTCCTGTGGTTCACTTGTTCTCTTGTCGGTCATTTTGGCTGCCTACATATTCAGGTAGTGTATACTGTATATATATATATATACAGTGGTGTGAAAAAGTGTTTGCCCCCTTCCTCATTTCCTGTTCCTTTGCATGTTTGTCACACTTAAGTGTTTCGGAACATCAAACCAATTTAAACAATAGTCAAGGACAACACAAGTAAACACAAAATGCAATTTGTAAATGAAGGTGTTAATTATTAAAGGTGAAAAAAAATCCAAACCATCATGGCCCTGTGTGAAAAAGTGATTGCCCCCTAAACCTAATAACTGGTTGGGCCACCCTTAGCAGCAACAACTGCAACCAAGCGTTTGCGATAACGTGCAATGAGGCTTTTACAGCGTCCTGGAGGAATTTTGGCCCACTCATCTTTGCAGAATTGTCCTAATTCAGTTACATTAGAGGGTTTTCGAGCATGAACGGCCTTTTTAAGGTCATACCACAACATCTCAATAGGATTCAGGTCAGGACTTTGGCTGAGGCCACTCCAAAGTCTTCATTTAGTTTTTCTTCAGCCATTCGGTGGTGGACTTGCTGGTGTGTTTAGGATCATTGTCCTGCTGCAGAACCCAAGTTCGTTTCAGCTTGAGTACACGAACAGATGGTCGGACATTCTCCTTCAGGATCTCTTGGTAGACAGCAGAATTCATAGTTCCTTTTATCACGGCAAGTCTTCCAGGTCCTGAAGCAGCAAAACAGCCCCAGACCATCACACTACCACCACCATATTTTACAGTTGGTATAATGTTCTTTTTATGAAATGCAGTGTTCCTTCTCGCCAGATATACTTGGACACACACCTTCCAAGAGTTCCACTTTTTGTCTCATCGGTCCACAGAATGTTGTCCCAAAAGTCTTGGGGATCATCAAGATGTGTTCTGGAGAAATTGAGACAAGCTTTGATGTTCTTTTTTGCTCAGCAGTGGTTTTCTCCTTGGAACTCTGCCATGCAGGCCATTTTTGCCCAGTCTTTTCCTGATGGTGGAGGCATGAGCGCTGACCTTAACTGAGGCAAGTGAGGCCTGCAGTTCTTTGGACGTTGTTGTGGGGTCTTTTGTGACCTCTTGGATGAGTCGTCGCTGCGCTCTTGGGGGGTAATTTTGGGCGGCCGGCCACTCCTGGGAAGGTTCACCACTGTTCCATGTCTTCGCCATTTGTGGATAATGGCTCTCACTGTGGTTAGCTGGATTCCCAAAGCTTTGGAAATGGCTTTATAACCCTTTCCAGACTGATAGATCTCAATTACTTTCTTTCTCAATTGTTCCTGAATTTCTTTGGGTCTCGGCATGATGTGTAGCTTTTAAGGATCTTCTGGTGGACCTTACTGTGTCAAGCAGCTCCTATTTAAGTGATGCCTTGATTGTGAACAGGTGTGGCAATAATCAGGCCTGGGTGTGGCTAGAGAAATTGAACTCAGGTGTGGACAACCACAGTTATAGTGTGTTTTAACAAGGGGGGCAATCACTTTTTCACACAGGGCCATGATGGTTTGGATTTTTTTTCACCTTTAATAATTAACACCTTCATTTACAAATTGCATTTTGTGTTTACTTGTGTTGTCCTTGACTATTGTTTAAATTGGTTTGATGTTCCGAAACACTTAAGTGTGACAAACATGCAAAGGAACAGGAAATGAGGAAGGGGGCAAACACTTTTTCACACCACTGTATATATGGAAAATAGAAATTTTTTTTGGATACATTTATAACATGAGTTAAATAATATTTAGTGGATTACGCAGAGTTTACTCGATTTGAAACCAAAGCAAATTATATCAATCAACTTCTCTATTTTCCATTTCAGACAGGACAGATTTATGTCTAAACTCCAGAGTTTGAGTGTCATCACCCAGTGGGATGACTCTACTCAGCCTCCGCCCTCCACCCCAACACCTCCAAAAGGGCAGGCTCTGGTGACCTTTGCCCCTGTTCATTGCCAAGAACCCCCACTGAGCAAAGTGGAAAAAGAGGAAGAAGACAATGAAGAAGAACAGTGGGTGAAGGAGAAGATAGAAGCCATGCACTTCAACAACACAAGTTATTTTTTTATCCTTAGGGAGTGATGAGCAGGCAGAAAAGGGAATAAAACTACCCAAACCCAGTGTCACAGATGACAAAAGGATAATGGACTTAAGATTGTTGTGGTTCTTCAATGAGCTTCTGTTGAAAGCAAACTCAGGAACAGCTTGTATAGTCTGACTCTCTTTCTATCTCTAACTAATGCCTAAAATACCTCTAAATCCTTCATGTTGTTATATTTGTCTTAAGTCGTCTCTCCTGTGTCTGTGCCAATATAGTGTGTTGATAAACTGTAGACTAGATGTACTAATTATAAGCCTGAGTCTAGCACCACCTGATGTTTGTATATAGTTGTATTAAGGTTTATCAAATATATAACTTGCATCCCTTTCAGTTTCCACATATTCTGTACAAGGTTTGAAAAAGAATTGCCAAAAGCTGCTGTCAAAAGCATTGGAAGATCATCTGTTTTTCATCTGTTTTTTTGCTCCATCTTGAAGGGGGACTTCTGTGCTAAAATATAGTTTCAAGACCTCCATTATTTCAGTTTTGTGTTTACATGTTGCATCTGAAATTAAGTTTAATAAAATCTAATTACCACTCAGCAAGTCTAGGGTCACGTAGATTTCTAGTCTAGAAAGCATTGGGAAAGTGTACACATTGCGCATGGAGTGGAAAGAACAGGGAGTTACAGGCCCATTGGTGATTCACTGTTCTTGCAAGAAATACATAAGTCAGAAAGTTGTAGCCTATAGTTTTTTTATGAGGCTCTACACTGACATGACACTACTATTTTCCTATTGTGTATTCCTTAAATTATTCCCACTTTAAAAAGTGGATTACTTTTATTTACAAAACAACAAAAAATGAGAACTAGTTATCCTGCTACAGTCTGTTATGCTCTCATATGCTGCCACCTCGCGGACACAGCCCTTAATTGCTGGAGGTCGTTTCCATAGCAACAGTAGTTACCAGACCGCAGCCGTGTCGGTAACAGGCGACTATTTTTTTCTGCGTAATATGGCTTCAAACGTTTAAATACCAATGGTATGGTAAATCATTAGACGAACATCTGTAGAGAAAAGATGGCTGGAAAGGGCAGTTTGGCGAAACTAGACGTCGATGTATTAAGTGCTGAACAGCAAGAGAAACTGCAACAGTTCAAGGTAACGTTAACACCCGGGTGGATTTTACTGCGCTAAAAAGCTAACTCTACATTAACGTTAGCTAGCCACAAAGCGCAGCTTGATTTGTATGCTGTTCGTTAACAAGCCTGACATGCATTTTCTTTTGATTGTCAGATTAAAACGAGAATCGACAACGAGCATTATTTGAGGTCGCATCCAGAAGTAGAGGTATTGATAGGCGACTTTCTGAGGTCAGTTAACTTTAGCTCATCTTTTGTTGTTTTTGCTCACGGTGTATGCTGTTAAACTTTACTATTGCTAGTTAATTGTGTTCGAGACTGAGGCGAAAAGAAACCCAACATGCTCAAGCTCTTTCAATGATAAAATAAGTAACAAACTAAGTAATAAACTTATCAATGCCAGCCTTTGTAAATATCTGTAAGAAATCTGATCTTGTTTCTCCTCCTAATCTTAGTGTAGTGCCTCCTTTTCATTGCTAACTATTTAATAGAAGGTATGATAAAAGAAACCAGCAAATAAACAATAGAGGCAACCTTAAGTGAATTACAGATAGTAACAGTAGGTCTTACTGTATTTAGGCTACATGTGTGACAGAAGGATTTTCCCCTTGATACATTGGTATTTCAATATATAAACATCTAAAATTCTAAATAAAATAATAACCAACTATGTGCTTTAAAAAAATGTATTAAAGCATTAGGGACTGTTCATTATTTATTTTAGGCGCCACTGGAGGAGTTTTGGGATCTTTAGTCAAAGTAAACCTGACCCTCCCTCCTCCAGCAATACATTTTGGATGACCCTCCCAAATGATATGGAAAAAAGGGATGACCCTCCCAACTATTTATTGATGCCTTCTGTATTGGTTTGCACTTGGCAAAAACATATAGATAGCCATTGTTTTTTTTACAACCATAACATACATAGCTAAACCTCTGCATTCTCATCTTACGCATCACACTCCTCTGTTATGGTGTGGTGGCCATTTCAGTAGATTTACTCACTAACATTGTGGAAACACAATAAGCATGGAAACTAAATGCACACTTCCTGCATTACTGCATTACTTCAAATACTAAGTTACTCCTCTAGTAAACTAAAACAATAAAACATTGAGACCATTCAGCAAAGCACACTGGGTAATTCAACACTGGATGCTATGGACTCGTCTCTAGGCTTCCTCAGTAATTGTATATTTTAGCATAGGTAAAGCTGCCAAAGCTGAACATTATCCAAATCTCCATTTCTCATGCCCTCCCGGCTTGGTGCAGTCCGTAAGCTTTGACTTTTCAAAATAAAAACTTGCATCTGGTCTGGTGTTTTGGATGTTTTTGAACTAAACAGTACGGCAATCATGCTAATGAATAAAATATTTTTTTCATCAGATGTCTTAGTTACAACACGATGGAGCTAGCAAAGCAGTTTTGTGTTTATATGTGCGAGTGGGATTTATTCAGTTTGGGAAATCCCACGGTCTCTAAAGCTACAGTTCAAATTGTCTGGCTGACTAAACAGGGAGGGACCCATCTGCTAGCGATAGGGGCAGAGACTGAGAGAGCTACATGGAGCTACATGGATAAATATGCACCAAACAAGCCACTTTGAAATGTTGCTGTTCTCACGAATACAAAAGTTGGGTGACCCTCCCCCCTAGATTAAAAAAAATTGGATGACCCTCCCCTCAACAAAGAATAAAAATACATGACCCTCCCCTATTTTCCTCCAGTGGTCCATTCCATAAATACCGAACGGTCCCTTATCAAAGGTTAATGCAAATATGTTTTAAATATGTATGTGACCTATTTTACTATATACAACATCATGTTATTTACCAGAATATGCTTCATTTGCTCAAATCTGACAATATGTATTACTTCACAAACAAATTAACTCAAAGTCTGGGTTGCTTTTAGGTTAATGTGTCTTAAGCCTCTATGCAGCTTCTTTTAAAGAAACAGTCTTTAGTCCCAGATTCATCTGCCTCAGGCAACAAGTATATCTGAGGAATATCTGCATCTCTTATCACTTTTTAATGTTAACTTTTAGTTTTAAAACACTCACACAGTCTCCTTAACAGGTGTCATACTGTAGTTGTGCAGTTACTATTCACATTTCCTGTCCTCTCACAGAGATGTGCTTCTTAAAATGCCCGCTGACATCCGTGAGTTTGCTGCAGGTAAGTTGTATACACAGACACAGACACACACACACACACACACACACACACACACACACACGGTCGATTGTTTTCTATGTCACCTTTGTGTATGATGTAATTTTATTGAGTTGTCCCTTGAAAAAACAACAATAAATTGATCCTACTAACAATTTTCGTCTGTGTAACCAAAGCCCGATATAGCTTATGATCCGTGCCTTAGACCAATGGTTTCCAAAGTGGGGATCAAGGACCCCTGGGGGTTCCAGGGGGTCCCCAGCAAAAAGGGAAATACTTTATTTTCAGTATAATTTCATCCATAAGTAACATAATGACTATTTTGTGTTTAATACACCCTTTTTAATAAAACATCTAAAAGCTAAAATCCTATCAGATGGGGGTCTATGGTCTAATTTGTGTCAGTTTAGGTGTCCCTCACATGAAAAGTTAGGGAACCACTGCGCTAGACCTCTATTGTTTTTTTCAAAAAACAATTTAATCATCAAAGGTGTAGAAAATTAACCTGACTCCGCCAGATGGATTTGCTCGGCATATCCATCTGGGAACTTTCCGTTGGAGAATTTTGGGAAGCGGAAAAATACTGGTTAGCTGATTGGATAAACCATCTGTCTATCACCACCTATGTTGGTGATAGACGGGCCAAATCAACCAATCAGATCAACGATATATCAAACTCTTGCCGAAACCAGTCGGGAGAAGAGCAAAAACATCTTTTCATTTCCTTTCAATGAAGGAATACTTTCTAATGCTACGCTCATCTCATCCGTGGAAGCCGCCATGTTGTTTAGACTGAACAGTCGCTTCTCGTTGCGTCACACCTAAACCCGCCTCAAAACCAACGCTGATTGGTCGGTCGTTTGGCGAACGGCTCCAAATTTTCTTTGTCTCAAGATGATCTGCGAGTGGAAAACTGGAGCTCGCGAGATCAGGACGGTCTCACGAGGCTAGTAGAAAATAGGCCGAAACAAATGCACTTTTGACTCTACGTAGTTTAAATAACAATAGCTAAAAATGTATGTGCCCAACTGCTTTAGGATTTTCTTTCTGAGCCTTTTAAAAAAATAGATCAACTTACATCTAGTAGAAATGAATGGGACTGTGGCCACCGACAGGGAGTGCCACTGACAGGGTAGGGACATCAGAAAATATGAGAGATGGACTAACGCATAGTTGGTTTTTGTTTTTGTTTTGTGTAATTTGTTGACGATAAAAATCTAAAAGAAAAAGCTGAAATAACTCTAGCCTTATCCTTTAAACGGACCCAAGGAAGTGTAGTTGTTGCCAAGGTAGTAACTATTGGGGATCCAAATTAAAAAATACTGTTAACGCACACACGCTTCATTTTACCCACTAACAAGTGTCAATGGTCTTTTTCAGATTACTTCACCAACCCAAACCTCCATGCAGTTATTGGCTCCAAAATGGAAGGAAACATGAAGTGAAACACACCCAGTCACGGTGCTTCTCCTTCGTGTCTTTCATGTATGGACTCTATTTTAGTAACAACAAAGACACATATACATTTGCGTTAGTCCAGTAATTGTTCAATTGTTTGTAGTGTCAGATTTCCTATCATACACGCACAGGAAGTTAGCTAATTGGGAAGATGGTAACGGCTGTTCCTAATGAGTGTGATTAAAGGTTAATGAGAAGAGAATGGCCTATGTGTATTACACACACAGTACACTGCATGCGATTTGTCACATCATGTTGTCACATCACCAATATGATTGCTTGCAACTACCTTTTCCACCAGAACCATCAGTCAACAGTCGTTGTGGTCTGCATTGTGGTCCCAGTTGTTGAGTGGACATACTATAGTAGTAGTAGTAGTAGTAGAGTTTTTCTCTTTTCTGTCTGTCTTCCCTCAAATTCTTTTTCTGATGTTTTATGTCCTGTTCCTTATTTTATATACATATTTATTTTTGTGCCATTGAAAAATTGGATTCACATTTGTGTGGGAAAGAAAAATTATAGACTGTAAAAACAAGTAAAAATTGTATGGAGAAAGTTTACTGACTTTGAATGTCTGAGATTAATGTGGGGTTTTCCCATTGAACTGAATTTAGCATCTAGCTGACATCACACCTGCAACTGCAGTGGCCTTAACATTGAAGGTCGTTCTGTATCACCGCTAAATTTTCAAAAGCTACTGTTAATGGAGCTTTTGCCATGTAGTTATCTTCCTTTGTTTGTTTTTGGCTAGGTCATTTTATTTGGCATAACAGCCATTGCTGTGAATTGACATGATGTATGGTCTAATAAATAATTATCACTTCCTGTTATATAACCTCAAAAATAAATGTACAACTTCTCGTCCAACCAAGACTCATTCCTTTATGATCTACTGTCAGCTTGTCTCTCAACTTTGTGTATCATTGTGTCAGATTTGTTTGGTTTTCTGAAAAAATTAGAATGAAAGCTGTAGTTTCTTCACTCAATAAGAATCCTTCAACAACTTTTATAGGATTATCTCACCTTTGTCTAACAATGGTTTGTTCATTCCTGGTTGACAAAAATATTTCCTAACCCCTGTCTGTCTCTCTCTCTCTCTCTCTCTCTCTCTCTCTCTCTCTCTCTCTCTCTCTCTCACACTCACTAACACACGCACACACACACACACACACATACTGTATAGCATCAGTACCATGCACCTGCTTTAACTGAGGACAGGTAACCACCCAGCCAACTCACATCAGACGTGAGAGAGAGGCAGAGGAACAATACGCACATCTTCACTTTGTCGATATCCTGTTTTTTAAATTGTGTTGTTTCTAGAATCTACCAGGGAGAAGACACAGATTCTGTAAGTAATAACTAATTATTACACAAATCAAGTTCTCAAGTCCTTTATTTACTTTTTCAGTCTTTGTGATGTGTTGATAGTGTCAGGTATGTAATTATGTTGAAGCAGTACCATTGCTGAAATGAATACTGATAATACATGTCTTTTTGTTTCAATGGTTATTTTATGATGAATGATGAATATCTGTGATTATATAACCAGCAAATAAATAATTAGACATTCTTGTCTGACTTTACAAGAGTCTATATAAGGTCTTGGGACCATGTGTTATTTAAGAGGTAATCATTATTATATTTTTCTTATTTTTACTCCACCGTTTGTGGTCATCATTGGGCATATTTAAATGAGAAGTCAAATTAATGGGAAGCAAACACAAATTAAATGAAGGCAAAATACGAACATGCAAATGCTTTAGATGGAACAAAGTTTGTCTTTGTGCAGAAGTGATGGAGGAAGAAAAAGCAGAAGTACATCATGTACGTTCTGAACATGTTTTTCACAGCATGTTATTGTCCAAAGTCAGTGGAGCCTCCCATAGGATGAGAAACAAAGGTGGTAACTAGATCACGAATCCTCAGAGGAGGACATATGTTAGAAAACTGGAGGTGGCTTGCATAGATACAGGTTCCATAACAAACAGTGAACTAATAAAACGTGATAACTTTTTTTTCTGTTATGGAAAGAAACCAAATGCAAAGAATGCAAATCACTTGTAATATGTGTTGATACTAATGCCCACTTTGAAAGATGTCATCATCTTCAACAGGCAGGCAGGTCTTTTTTTTATCATGGCCACAAAAGGAAGACCATTTTTCTTTCTACTCATCGTGGCCTGTGAAGCTTTGGGTAAGCTGCAACACCATCACATGTATCATCTCCTCTTGTAACTGGCCAAATGCATGCATGTTGTTAATGAGTTCAGAAATGTGTGTCTTTTCATAATTATTCATTACTACCTGTTCAGCCACCCCACCAAAAGAGTTGCCTGCAAATAAATGTGACTTCACAGACATGGCCCAAAATCTGGTATGTACCTAATTTTCTTTTTCAGTTTTCTCAGGAAAAGATAGCTGTCTTTTGCAATAATAATATTTGATCATCATCACATTGTGTTTTTCCATTCCTGAAGTCATTCTAATATTGTGCAGGTCAGTGATGATGGGTATGTAGATGCAAGCATTCATGGGAATCAAGTTTTACAAATAATCATCTCTTTTATAGATCACCAAAAGAAATGTTATTGGGCCAAAATTAATGTTACTTTATGCTTTATAAACCACTTTTTAATCATTAACTAATTATTATAAGCATTACTTGCAACTTTATAATAGTATCCCAATAATGTCTATAGATGGTTTACAAAACAATTATTAACCATTGAGAAAGTATTAACTATCTAAATTTATCTAACATATTTTTATTTGTAAAATAATCAAGTTTGACAAAAAAAAGGTGAATTCCATTCTGTCACAGAGAGTAAAATAATTGTGTACTATGACCTACTTGCACATCGGTACCTTCATCTTGTTTCATCTCCATGAACACCCACTGTGTCTTACGCTTTTACAGAACATCACAGCTCCATATCAGTAGCTGTTTCCATCAGTCTATTCTACACCATGACCATGTCACCTTTGGACCTCTTAGCATGTTTTACATTGTTAGCAGTTTTAGTAATTCTCCAACCCATTTTTAAACAGTTAAATATCTTACCTTAAACATCTGATGATGTTTTGTCTGTCTTTTTCCGTCAGATGAGGAAGTGCCTAATGAAGGGTGAGGGAACTCTCAATGCACTTTTTTATCAAATGAATTTGTGTGAGAGAGAAGAAAAGACTGCGTTTGCCTAATCACAGTCCTTAGTGTATGAATGTGAGAGTATGTTTGCGCGCATCATGATTTCCCTATGTAACATGAGTGACAACTAATACATTGCAAAGACCAGTACTGATGTGTTTGACCGGTTCAACATGTAAATATGGAGGGTTGCTATGTTACAGGATACCCGGCACCTATGTTGATGCAGCTGAAAACTATCTTCAATAACAGGTAATTCTGTGTGTGTGTCTGTTGTGTGTTTGGTTAATTTTCTTAAAGAGGCAAACAAAAAAGTAAGCTTGTTCAAATGTTTAGCTGCCTTTTTTCATAAAGATATGTATTGTATTGTAAGTGTTGCTGAAAAAGGCGAAAATGGAATTTTACCGGATGAATAAAGGATGAAATTAATCAACATCTAATTTTTAAAACTATTTCTACTCACCAAAATCTCTCGTTTCTCTCTCAGTGACTTGCCTATGGCATACAGAAACTCTAAGCAATCCGACACCCTATTATCTACATTTGTCAATGTCATGCAGTCAGTCTTTCCTGATGGAGCCAACAAAAACCCACAAGTCGATAAAATGGTGTGAACACACACACACACCAACACACACACACACACACACACACTCAATCACTAAAACCACATTAGATTTCTTCACATAAAAATAATGTAAATAATTGCTGGCTATTGATTATTTGCAGCATTCAAATATTTATGTTAATGGCTGATGGGTAATTTTATTCATCAGTTGTCTTAGCTGTACCTGTGTTAGCCAGCATGCATTAGTTGTCTCTTTTCTCTCTATATGTTTTTTAGACAAACGAGATGTGGAATTTCAGCAATCTTCCAACCATGATCAAGCTGATGAGGAACTCCTCTGTCAGTACTCCCCACTAACGCCAAGATCTTAAGAAAAGAAAGCATGATCATAAACCAATGCAGCTCTCTGGCAGTCTCATGATTCCTGCCATCTCTCTCATTCCCTCAGGTGGCATCTGCATGTTATATGCAAGCATTTGTGGCCCCTCTGTCCTGGGCAACTTTGACCTCACAGAGTGTAAACAACATGACCTTAGACGACTATGACACACTGCTGTGGGCTGCCAAACCTGCACTGCAGGGTATGCCTTTAAGTGAAATGAACCTTCCTACCAATGTAGGAATGCGTGAACACCTGAAAAAGATGTGAGTGTGCTTTTATTCAATTACTTGATCCACTGTCTCTCAACAGCTTTTCTTAAAATTGTAAAATTGGTGGTCATTTCCAGGATGGAGATGCTAAGGGAGATGTATGGTGACATGTCTATAGACCAAAGGACTGAAGTGGTAAAATGGGGAAAAGAGCAGATCACCCAGAATTACTTCAACTGTACAATGATCCCACCATCTAACTCCAAATCAAGTAAGAAATAAGTTAAGCCCATCATGTCAAAAAAACACTTTCTACAATAAAATCTAGTCAGACATACTACACAGTGGCGGCGCCAGAGATGTTCTTTTGCTGGTGCTTTGGGGTTGCTGGACGTTTCAGTGAGAGTGCTCTGAAATTTTGAGTTTCCCTTGACACAAATAGGCTAACGTTACACACACTCACGCAGATGCCCACCCACCTCCGCCGCGGTTTACTAAGCGAATAACGAAAGAGTTGGTGACAAGTTCACCATATCTCTCAGTCTCATTTACAGAATTTGATAAAGTCTCCACACCTTGACGTTTAGGGAGTAAAAAACTATCCATTGCTAGCGTTAGACTCACTTCTCTAATCCTAAGGGCTCCAAATATTGAGCTCTTCTTCTTCTTCTTCTTTGTGAATATGTTACTGTGGAAGTAAGGTCAAAAGTTCAATGTGTGCTGCACCCTTTGGCCGAATACGATCACCTGTGTTTTTTAGCTTAAAAATAATCGGTTTGTTTTATTAATGTATTTATTCATTTTTCAAATATAAATTATACTTTTTACACATTAACGATTTTTTATTTATTTATAAATCAACCACAGCAATTTCTTGGGGGTGCTAAGGGGGTGCTATGGCAATCCTAGGGGTAGCTACAGCACCCTCTAGCCCCTCCCTGGCGCCGCCTCTGATACTACAGTATAACTATTCATGACAAAAACAGATGCATTAATATGCTTATGTTAAACAGAAAGATGAAAGAAAGAGGGCCCAGAAGCTAGAAAAGATAGGGAGCACAAAGTGGTAAAGATAGAAGGGAAGACCTTCTAAACCCCTTCTAAAGTCGAAGTGACAATGCAAAGGGGAAACACAAGCACTCGAGAGATGAAGAGGCTGCAGTTAAAAAGGGGGAGATAAGCAGAAAAAAGGTGACTGAAGCAGCTGAAATAAAGTAAACCAGATAAAAATAACAGACAGAGAGGAAGAGCGGGAGGTAAACAAGCCTTTTACATGCCAGTAATACAAAGCCAGTGGAAAATCGCGTCATTAAATAGAGCAGGCAGGAAAAAAGGTGTGATGAGAGCATAGAAAGTACAGTGGTGGATTGTTTGTGTTGGAGAAACGCTGCATCTGCTATGTGTGTTTGTGGCACGCAGTTTGTATGTTTGCAAATGTGTTTGTTTAGATGGGACTTAAATCCAGGAAATCATGCAAATCAAAGATCATGTCAAGTGTTACAGGCAGGTGAAAGTCTCCAGCGCTGGCAACAATTATTGTTACAGCAAACACCCAAATCTTACCCATAAATCCTTCATGGGTCGTTGTGAAGTCTTGTTTCCTGCCTTTTCCTTTTTCCTGACGTCACTTTTCTAAGCATGAATGTGACTTGTAACAGCCTCATTTACTATGTAGTGCCGATGCAGTGCTGCAAACCCGGAAAACTGGAATGGCTGAACTTGGATGCGTTGAACATGATGGGACCTTACGTCTCCCGTTTAGCACCAAACGATGTTGATTCTTCTCCCAAAGAACAGGTAAGAGGGTCTGCAAAGAAGGATGAAGAGCAAATGAAACTGGTAATAGCAAATTACAAGATTTTCATTTGTAGCTCTATTGGTTTGTTTCCTTCACTTTCTCTTCTAGCTGTGTGAATACTTCCGCTCAGCCAAGTTCAAATCCGCCACGACTATGACCACTGACATGAAACCCAGCCTGGGCGAGAAGTTTTTCCAAAAATTTCAAGAGTGCTTTGGTGGAAAGACGTTTGCTGAGAATGTGGACAAGTGTGTATTAGTGCATGAATGTGTACATTATTAGTGCATAATAATAATAACTTTATTTATATAGAACCTTTCAAATCATAGTTTCAAATTGCTTTACAGTAAAAAAACAGTGATAAAATATAAACTGAAAACCCTGAATGTGTGATCTTTGGGGTAGGTTTGGGGTTTTATAAGGAGAAAACGTCTTAGTAGTATATAAGGGAGAGAGTATTATTACAGACACTCACTCATTATAAGAGAGAGAAAAATACACTCATTATAATAATAATAATTCTGTATACAAATGATGGTACTTGACATTATACTGTAGAGAGCTTATTACATTTACAGGTTGGAATTATCACTACATTTTTGTCTTTGAACCTCATCAGGCTCGGCATACTGGCCTGTCATTATTCCACTGCTCTAGACTTGACTCCTGACCTCAGCCGGAAACTCCTCTCTGAGCTTAACAACTGTGATGATGGCAGCAATCCCAAAATCACACAGGTATTACTTACCCAAACTTTCACCCATGTCCCCCTCAGCCAGGACAGAAGTAACGAAATTTCATGATTCTCAGTAATCCGTTGGTCTTTTTTTCCTCTCCTGACTCAAGCGGAAGAAGGCTCTTGTCAAGTCTGTGATGTCAAATGCCAGCAGCGCTGAAGCATTACTCAGGCTGGGTAGCAGCGTTAACTTGCTGTCTTCCAAACAACTGTCCGAGGTCCCTGACAAAGTTCTCAAGGAATTTGTCCAAAACAACACCGTCCCATGGAAACTAGGCCAGCAGCGCACCCTGGTCCAGAAACTGCTGGGCAAGGAGGTGAGCCTACATGGCTGCTGGGAGCTCATCTCTCACATGCTCTCACTTGCTTCATACTTATCTCATTCTGCTTTCCCTTAGTGTAAAACGGTGTCCATTAAGGACCTGATAGCCCTTCAATCAGTTGCAGAAGGTTTGCCAAGCTGTGTGCTCAAGCATGTCAAGGAGATCCTGAATGATACAGAGGGCCTGAAGAACATCTCTAAGCGGATGAGGAAGGGGCAGCTGATGACCATGCTGCAGAGGGTGAGTAAGGAGAGAGAAGCTAACTTTATTGATTAAGATATCGATATCAAATAAAGGATTTTTTTTTTATATGTTATACCATTTATAAACACTGTGAACATAATTTTAGAAATAATCGAAGGTTTCCCTGTAGCTACTCAGAGACGTGGTTCCCTCAGAGCTGGTGCAGAAAATGTCAGGCCCTTTGCTTCGTAGCCTTCCTCTAAACAAGTTGGACAAAGCAAACATCACCTCTTTGAACCAAGTGGTGGATAAAATGTGGAATCAGGCACAGGTAATGTCCCTGAATACCTCCTATCTCCCACAACACAAAAATTGGTGCGACGTTTCCGACTGTGTTTTTTTTTCCTTAGGCAGCTTTCCTGGCAAAAAAGATGCACGATCAAAATACGCTTCAATGGTAAGTTATACAGCAGTGAACAAAATAACACTAACCCTATTTAATACAAATCAATACAAAAGCCTTGCAAAAAAACATCTGACAGGGCTAAAATGGTTTCTATTTGGGACTAGCAGAGGTGTTAATTTAAATTGGTGTAAAAACTTGGTTTCAAATCTTTACTGTGTCTCTTTAACATTAAATATTGGTTACCAAATATCAAAATATCATATATGAAATTATTATATGTTAAAAGATTAACAGTAAAAACTTAAATAAATGTTCTAACATTAAAAATTACACTTGATTTAAATCATCACTTCTGAGTACACACAAACCAAAAAGGAACAAAACAAAGTAAGCTTTATCAAATGTATGTCTAATACAGGCTTATTACAGATAGATAGATAGATAGATAGATAGATAGACGGACAGACAGACAGGCATAGATAGATAGATAGATAGATAGACAGACAGACAGACATACAGACAGACAGACAGACAGACAGACAGACAGACAGACAGACAGATAGATAGATAGATAGATAGATAGATAGACAGACATACATAGATAGATAGATAGATAGATAGACAGACATAGACAGACATACAGACAGACAGACAGACAGACAGACAGACAGACATAGATAGATAGATAGATAGATAGATAGATAGATAGATAGATAGATAGATAGATAGATAGATAGATAGATAGATAGATAGATAGATGTGTCTGCCATTGTTTTACATGCTTACATTCAAAACATTATTGGCCGAGACAGGAGGCTGGGTTCAGTCCTTCAGGGAGTAACCTGTAAGATGATCGACAAAGTAGCAGACAATGACACGCAAGCCATGATTCAGGCCATCTCAGAGACTCCACAGTGGCTCTCCAAAGTGCAGGTATGTGTTTACTCGCACATACAGTATGTACACACACACATGTATATAACACACGTGTAGATTTTACCGATTTATAACAAACGTGCTTTCAGGCAGGGTGTGTTGCCCGAAAACTTTTTGCGACTTTGGAGAAAAAGAGAGCTGACTACTTCAAAACCATCACTGAGGCGGAGATGAAAAACATTCCCACATACTTACTTCCTCACCTGCCGTAAACAAAGTATTTTCTCTATATCACTTTATTTAAAAAAAAAAAAAAAACTTTTATAAAATGTAACGGCTCTCCATCTGTCTATCTTATTTACACTATCCCAGGCCTTTGAAGGTGAAGGATTTGCCCGACTCTGTGTGTCCTGTCTTCCTCGACAAGATGAAGGAGGCCAACCTGAGCTCATTACCTCAACTTTCCCCGTCTCGCAACGCACTTACCCAGAGAGCTCTGCTTTGCCTGACCAATGTACACATAAGGACACATACAGTTGACCAAGTAAAGGAAAAGCCAACATAAACTGTCTCAGTAAGGTGTTCAACCACCAGGAGCTAATGCTCCTTAGCATCGATGGTCGAAGTCTTTGGAACTCTACCAAAAGATATTCCTTCATTTGGTAATGTTTTATAGGGTTTCATTTAGGTTAAGATCTGGTAACTGTAAAGGCCATATAATATACTTATCAAACCATTCAGTGAGCCCTGTATGGACACATCATTCATTATGTTTCTCTACATTTTTATTCAGGTTTTTCCTTTAAATTGTCACCTGCCCATACCTACTGCTCCACACCTATTATTATCACGTTGTGAGTCTGTGTGTGCAACAACATCCTTAGATGTTTTCTGTGCATTTGCAGGGGAAAAACGTATCTGAGCTGACCAATGAGGATGTGTCCAGGCTTGGACCGCTTTTGTGTGAGCTTCAGCCATCCCAACTGCTCTTCATGGCCCCTGATGTCTTCAATTCCAGCCTCCAGGCCATGGCTTCTTGCCAGCACATTCCTCAACGCCACAGGGCAGATATAATTCAGCTGGTCACGCAGACTTTTGGGTAGGACAGGCTCCCTGTGAATGCTGAAGTTACAGCAGAAAAAGCAAGAGTCTGACGCTTCTTTTTAATCTTCTGCAGGGATCCATCTGTTTGGTCAGCTGAGACTATGGAAGCACTGGGTCCTCTCCTCCTTTTGGATGGCAATGCCACATCTGCTCTGCCCAATAAGGTGCAATAAGGACATTTTCATCAATAAATCACTCAAAATGGAGTAGTTGATTCGTGTATGTATTTCTCATTATACCTTTTTGTTTATTTTCCGTCTCTCTGTCTCTGTCAGCCTTGGATGAAGGACGTTCTCTATTTCCTGAAGTTGAGCCTGAAACAGACCTCCGACGCCCTGAGAAAGAAAGTCTTCGATCTCATCATCACCACCACATCAAATGCAGCGCGTAAAAAGAGAGCAGGTGAGGAAGATCCATCCTGTGTGCTGTCGGTTGTTTTCTCTTGGTTAGTGATATTAACCAAAACAAAATGGTCTACTGTACTTTTCTATTTCTCACCTCTCTCTCAGCCAACAGTAACAGTAATGATGGTAAAGCACTCACTGTGCAGGTGATTGAAGAATTGGGAATGGACAACGTCTACTGGACAGCCGCACAGCTGGATCAGATGTCAGCCGAAACCTTCCTTGCTACTTTAGAAACACTTGGCGCCGTCTCTGGCTATATTGCAAATCAACTGGCCATACTCAATACAAAAGCAACTAAGGTATAGAAGATGCACTGATCTTGGTTCTGATCATTTAGGAAGCAGAGGACTCCTCTGGTACAATTTTCTCTCGTTCTAACATTTCTGTTCTTTTTTATTCTTTGGGTTTCATTGTGGGGTTGACAGTGAGGTGACAGCATAAGGGACTGTTGTGAAGTGCGGCTGAACCTTCACTTTTTAACAAAGCAAGGTCCTTTTCAGCTTTATTAAAAACTTTCAATGGACCCTCCCCTTGAAAAAAAACTCTCCCAACCACTCCCCCCTAATATCTCAAAATAATGTTGAATTTGTACAACTTGTTAAATCATGAAAACTAAAGGGTAAAAATAATTTAAAATTATGTACAATTTAAACCCTAATGTGTAGATAGAACAATAATTCTCACAATATTCACCACATTTCACACCAGAACTTTTGGCAAACATTGAAAAGTATGTCTCAAATATTCAATCTATTTTTGAACCAAGAGCTACTTGCTGAACAATGTAAACCAGGCACATGACCCAACTCTGTGCAGCTCGAGGGATGACTGAAATACATTATAAATCTGGTGTTAGAGAAACTCCTCTACCAACGCTCTACCAAACATTTCAGACTGCCCTCCCTTCAACAAAAAAACCCTCCCCCTTTTTTAACCCTGTCAACCTCCTACTAATCGTGGCAAAAGTTAAAAACAGTGATGACTAAAAGATATTAATATACAAACTCATTCAAAATGGGAATAAGGAACTTTAATCTATACAGTAATATGATATGAACATACAAATCCAACATTTAATGTTCACCACAATCATTTTCTGAGTAAAAGTCTGATTAATTTGAGTATTTCTGTGTGATTGTGCAGATATTTGGCGCAGTGTCACAGATGAATGAGAGTGTGGTGATGCAGATGGGATGTTTAACTCAGGGCTTCTCCAACGCAGACCTGGAGAAGCTCCCCTTCTCGTTGGACGCTCTGGAGGAAATTGCCCACTGTGGCTGGAATGAGTCACAGGTGAAGCATAAAAGCAGCTTTATATGCTCATGACTTACTGTATATGCCGATTATTATGATGTTTACTAATCAAGATTACCCATCTCAATAGATGAAGGCGGTCTGGAAGGGTGTTGCTAAATATAACAACCTGACAGTGCAGCACCTGGAAGCAGAAGACATAGTAGCACTGAACCAGTTCATCTGTGGCCTCAACTCCAGCGAGATCAGGCAGCTCAACATGGCCGCCTTCAAGTGTGTGCACCATACAGAACTCACAAATTTTAGATCGGTCAAGAGAGGGGAAAAAAACATCTATACAAACTGTCTCATGCAACTAAACGTGTTTACTTAACCTCAGCTATCATGCAAGAGCTGTGATGTCTTTTCCCACTATTTTTAATATCTAATTCTACTAACAAATATTTCTGGATGCTTCAATAGTTTTGTAGCAAATCTGACTTCACAATGAATAGTGGCATTTCTTTTAAGTTTTTTGTCACAGAGTATGCATTCTCTAGAGCAGAATCAAATACTTTGACCATTTTTTTTAATGTGTGTGTTTGTTTGTGTCACAGGGACGCTGTGGGCTCAGTGGGTGGTGCTCATTGCTCCTTCAATGTTACACAGCAGTTGAAAAGTCTTGCTGTGTCTGCATTTGGAAATCCCAACAACTGGAATGAAGCACAAGTGTCTGAGCTGGGCAACATTGTTGGTTAGATAATCACCTCTACTCTGTGTTCTCTGCAGGAAATCAAACCCCATTGTAGTATTCCTCAAAACTACTGTGATGTGTTGGCTGGTGCAGAAACTAGTTAGGGCCTGAGCGCCGACTACAGCCCTATTGAAACTGAATTATTATTTTGCGCAGTTAATCGCCTTTTTGGGGATCCTCCCATACTCAAAAACTCACGAAACTTTGCACATGCATCAGGCCTGGTGAAACATTGTATATTTTAAGGGTTTCGTAGATAGGTGTGCACAAATGGCTCGGAAGCACCCACTACGAAACGTAAACAATTGAGCCCCTGCTGTATGTTTCACATAGTCTAATGAAAATTGGTACACATATGTATCATGTTGAGACATACAAAAAAGCTTCTTGGACACACTCCCTAAACTCAACAGGAAGTCCGCCATTTTATATTGACTGTACAAAATCAGTGCTATTTTCGCCATTTCCACGTGTTGTACTTTAATTAACTCCTCCTAGAGATTTGATCCGATCGACTTCAAATTTGGTCGGTGCCATCTTATGACCTTGAAGATGAAAAGTTATGAAAAGCTTGACTTTCGAGACTTCCGAGAGCTTCTCAAGTCCGACACAACCAAAGTCATATCAAATTTGCAATTAGCCATCAATTTTCGTAAAACAGCCCATATTTAAGCTCTACATAGTTGATTTCTCGCATAAAAAAGTCTCAGAAGTGAATTTTGTAATGAAATAGCAGTCGAACAATGTATAAAATTTCTGAGATCTGCGCGACCTACATTTGGAAGACTAGCTGATTTCAGGTCAGTGGTGTATATACATTTTGGGGCGTGACAAAGGTAGAGACTAGAGCCAAATAAGGTAGAGCCACAGAGTTGACGTCAACTATGAGCTTTGTTGAGATTCGCCCGTTTTCAGCAGCAGTTTCAAATTGTGAGATTTGCATAGGAAAGGGATGTCAATGGGATTTTGAGGTACTATGTATGCCTATTTTACCCACCGTCGTAATTCAACTATGACAAGGTAAACTCGGTTTTGCATTCTATCACCCCTTTTTCATTGTTGGTGGGTTGGCCCGCCACCTATGCTTAAGCCACACCCCTTATATAACTTATGACCTGTTTCTTGTAGACTCTTGTGTGATGTATCATTGAACTCAGCAGAGAGTTCTTTTTTCATTGGTGATGGTTTGCCTCGCCCCCTATGCTTTAGCCACGCCCTGTTTCACAACTAATTAACCATTTCTCATAGACTCCTGTGTGAGGTATCAGTGAACTCAACAGAGAGTCCCCTATACTTTAGCCATGTCCATCTACTTAAGCCACGCTCCCTTTCTTACCTTTTGGACCATTTGATATACACCCTTGTGTGAGGTATCGTTGAACTCAGCAGAGAGTTTCTGTTTTCATCAGTTTGCCCCACCCCCTCTACTTGGTACAACATTTGCAATACACCATTTCCATCGACGCACACTCCACCGTGCGCGCTGAGTCCGAGGGTTGCGCAAGTGCACGACCGCATGAAGCGACGTCCGCCAGTAACCCCGACATGCGCAGAGGTTTAATTTTAGTTGTGTTCTGTGCTCAGTAGCTTCCTACAAAATACTGATGAGCTGTTTCTTTCTCCCTCAGCTGGGTTGGATGCAACAGAGTTGGCTTCTTTAGACTCATCTGTCTTCTCATTTCTCAGCAAGTCCTGCATCCCGTTCATACCACCACACAACTTAGCTGTGAGTACATTTCTTTAACCTTGTTCTTTCAGCTGGGAGGCAAATCCAGTACCTAAATTTACTCAAGTACTGTACTCTACTGAAGTTTTTGGACTTAACTTAAATATTTCCCATTTTATGCTACTTTATAAGTATAAAAACTTCTTCTTTTTTTGTGATGCTATACTATGACTTTTTTCGACATATATATACTATGACTTTTTATCACTTTTTTCGACATACTATTCTATGACTTTTTTATATATTTTTTTAGACATTCTATACTATGACTTTTTTTGGCATGATATACTATGACTTTTTATCACTATACTATACTATGACTTCTACATGCTATTCTATGATTTTTTTCGACATGCTATACTATAACCTTTTTATCACTTTTTTCAACATACTATATACCATTACTTTTTTATCACATATTCTACATGCTATTCTATGACTTTTACGACATGCTATACTATAACTTTTTTATCACTTTTTTCGACATGCTATACTATGACTTTTTTCGACATATTATACTATTACTTTTTATCACTTTTTTAACATGATATACTATGACTTTTTAATCACTTTTTTGACATACTATACTATGACTTTTTTATAATTTTTTTCGACATGCTATACTATAACTTTTTTCGACATATTATACTATTACTTTTTTATCACTTTTTTGGCATGATATACTATGACTTTTTATCACTTTTTTGACATACTATGCTATGACTTTTTAATCACTTTTTTCGACATGCTATACTATAACTTTTTTTGACATGCTATACTGTGACTTTTTTATTACTTTTTTTGGCATGCTATAATATGACTTTTTATCACTTTATTCGACATGCTATACCATGACTTTTTTATCACATTTTCTACATGCTATTCTATGACTTTGTCGACATGCTATACTATGACTTTTTTATTACTTTTTTGACATACTATACTATGACTTTTTTATAATTTTTTTCGACATGCTATACTATAACTTTTTTCGACATATTATACTATTACTTTTTTATCACTTTTTTGGCATGATATACTATGACTTTTTATCACGTTTTTCGACACACTCTACTATGAGTTTTTTATCACATTTTCTACATGCTGTTCTATGACTTTTTCGATAAACTATACTATGACCTTTTTATCACTTTTTTCAACATGCTATAATATGACTTTTTTATCTTCTTTTTTTGTCATGCTATACTATGACTTTTTATCACTTTTTTCGACATACTATTCTATGACTTTTTTATATATTTTTTTAGACATTCTATACTATGACTTTTTTTGGCATGATATACTATGACTTTTTATCACTATACTATACTATGACTTCTACATGCTATTCTATGAGTTTTTTCGACATGCTATACTATAACCTTTTTATCACTTTTTTCAACATACTATACCATTACTTTTTTATCACATATTCTACATGCTATTCTATGACTTTTACGACATGCTATACTATCACTTTTTTATCACTTTTTTCGACATGCTATACTATAACTTTTTTATAATTTTTTTCGACATGCTATAATATGACTTTTTTAACTTTTTTTTTTGACATGCTATACTATGACTTTTTTCGACATATATACGATGACTTTTTATCACTTTTTTCGACATATGACTTTTTTATATTTTTTTTAGACATTCTATACTATGACTTTTTTTGGCATGATATACTATGACTTTTTATCACTATACTATACTATGACTTCTACATGCTATTCTATGATTTTTTTCGACATGCTATACTATAACCTTTTTATCACTTTTTTTCGACATGCTATGCTGACTTTTGTTATCACTTTTTTCGACATACTATACCATTACTTTTTTTATCACATATTCTACATGCTATTCTATGACTTTTACGACATGCTATACTATCACTTTTTTATCACTTTTTTCGACATGCTATACTATAACTTTTTTATATTTTTTTTCGACACGCTATACTATGACTTTCTTGACATATTATACTATGACTTTTTATCACTTTTTTCAACATACTATTCTATGACTTTTTTTGGCATGATATATTATGACTTTTTATCACTTTCTTCGACATACTATACTATGACTTCTACATGCTATTCTATGAATTTTTCAACATGCTATACTATGACTTTTTTATCACATTTTCTACATGCTATTCTACGATTTTTTGCAAAATGCTATACTATGACTTTTTTTATCACTTTTTTTCGACATACTATACTATGACTTCTACATGCTATTCTATGACCTTTTCGACATGCTTTTTCGATGCTATACTATGACTTTTTAGACATTCTCTACAATGACATTTTATCACTTTTTCGACATACTATATACTATGACTTTTTCAAAATGCTATACTATGACTTTTTATCACTGTTTTCGACATTCTATACTATGACTTTTTTATCACTGTTTTCAACATGCTATACTATGACTTTTTCGACATGCTTTTTCGATGCTATACTATGACTTTTTAGACATTCTCTACAATGACATTTTATCACTTTTTCGACATACTATATACTATGACTTTTTCAAAATGCTATACTATGACTTTTTATCACTGTTTTCAACATGCTATACTATGACTTTTTCAGCACTTTTTCAACATGCTATACTATGACTTTTTCATAACTTTTTTCGACATGCTATACTGTCACTTTTTTATCACTTTTTTCGAGGTGCTATACTGTGACTTTTTTCGACATGCTATACTATGACTTTTCATCACTTTTTTCAACATACATACTATGACTTTTTCGACATACTATACTATGACGTTTTTTTATCACTTTTTTCTACATGCTATTCTATGACTTTTTCGACATGCTATATTATGACGTTTTTATCATTTCTTTCAACATGCTATACTGTGACTTTTTTATCACTTTTTTCAAGATGCTATACTATGACTTTTTTCGACATGCTATACTATGACTTTTTCGACATATTATACTGTGACTTTTTTATCAACATTTTCAACATGCTATTTTATGACTTTTTCGACATACTATACTATGACTTTTTTATCAATTTTTTGACATACTATACTATGATTTTTTTTGACATGGTATACTCTGACTTTTTTTATCACTTTTTTCGACACAATATACTATGACTTTTTTCTACTTTTTACATGCTATACTATGACTTTTTCATAACTTTTTCAACATACTATGACTTTTCATCACTTTTTTCAACAAACTATACTATGTAGTTTTTTATCACTTTTTTCTACATGCTATTCTATGACTTTTTCGACATGCTATATTATGACGTTTTTATCATTTTTTTCGACATGCTATACTATAACTTTTTCAGAACTTCTTTTCGACATGCTATACTATGACTTTTTCGACATCTATTATGACTTTTTTCATAACTTTTTCGACATGCTATACTATGACTTTTTTATCACTTTTTTCCAGATGCTATACTATGACTTTTTTCGACATGCTATACTATGACTTTTTCGACATATTATACTGTGACTTTTTTATCAAATTTTCAACATGCTATTTATGACTTTTTCGACATACTATACTATGACTTTTTTTAATCACTTTTTTTTCGACATGCTATTCTATGACTTTTTCGACATGCTATATTATGACGTTTTTATCATTTTTTTCGACATACTATACTATAACTTTTTCAGAACTTCTTTTCGACATGCTATACTGTGACTTTTTTATCACTTTTTTCGAGATGCTATACTGTGACTTTTTTCGACATGCTATACTATGACTTTTTCGACATATTATACTGTGACTTTTTTATCACATTTTCTACATGCTATTCTATGACTTTTTTGATATACTATACTATGACCTTTTGTAACACTTTTTTTGACATACCAAACTATTATTTTTTTATTACTTTTTTGACAATGTATACTATGACTTTTTTCAACTTACTATACTATGTCTTTTTTATCACATTTTTCAACAAAATATACTATGACTTTTTCATAACTTTTTTCAACATTCTCTACTATGACTTTTTCGACATATTATACTGTGACTTTTTTATCACATTTTCTACATGCTATTTTATGACTTTTTCGACATACTATACTATGACTTTTTAACCTTTTGTTTCGACATGCTATACTATGACTTTTTTCATAACTTTTTCAACATTCTATACTATGACTTTTTTCATAATTTTTTCTACATGCTATTCTATTACTTTTTCGACATTTTTTTCTATGACTTTTTCATAACTTTTTTTCAACATGCTATACTGTGACTTTTTTATCACTTTTTTCGAGATGCTATACTATGACTTTTTCTAAAAAAAAATTCACATACTATACTATGACTTTTTTTGACATGGTATACTCTGACTTTTTTTTATCACGTTTTTCGACATACCAAACTATGACTTTTTTATTACTTTTTTGACAAGGTATACTATGACTTTTTTCGACATACTATACTATGTCTTTTTTATCACTTTTTTCGACACAATATACTATGACTTTTTCATAACTTTTTCGACATGCTATACTATGACTTTTTCATAACTTTTTTTCGACATGCTATACTATGACTTTTTTCGACATGCTATACTATGACTTTTTCAACATTCTCTACTATGACTTTTCATCACTTTTTTCAACATACATACTATGACTTTTTCGACATACTATACTATGACGTTTTTTTATCACTTTTTTCTACATGCTATTCTATGACTTTTTCGACATGCTATATTATGACATTTTTATCATTTTTTTCAACATGCTATACTATGACTTTTTTATCACTTTTTTCAAGATGCTATTCTATGACTTTTTTCGACATGCTATACTATGACGTTTTTATCATTTTTTTCAACATGCTATACTATGACTTTTTCATAACTTTTTTTCGACATGCTATACTGTGACTTTTTTATCACTTTTTTCGAGATGCTATACTATGACTTTTTTCGACATGCTATACTATGACTTTTTCGACATACTATACTATGACTTTTTTATCAATTTTTTGACATACTATACTATGATTTTTTTTGACATGGTATACTCTGACTTTTTTTTATCACTTTTTTCGACACAATATACTATGACTTTTTCATAACTTTTTCAACATTCTCTACTATGACTTTTCATCATTTTTTCTACATGCTATTCTATGACTTTTTCGACATGCTATATTATGACGTTTTTATCACTTTTTTCGAGGTGCTATACTGTGACTTTTTTCGACATGCTATACTATGACTTTTTCGACATATTATACTGTGACTTTTTTATCACATTTTCTACATGCTATTCTATGACTTTTTCGACATACTATACTATGACTTTTTAACCTTTTGTTTCGACATGCTATACTATGACTTTTTCGACAAACTATACTATGACGTTTTTATCATTTTTTTCAACATGCTATGCTATGACTTTTTCGACATGCTATACTATGACTTTTTTTATCACTTTTTTCGAGATGCTATAATATGACTTTTTTCAACATTCTCTACTATGACTTTTTTGACATATTATACTGTGACTTTTTTATCACATTTTCTACATGCTATTTTATGACTTTTTCGACATACTATACTGTCTTTTTTATCACTTTTTTCGACACAATATACTATGACTTTTTCATAACTTTTTCAACATTCTCTACTATGACTTTTCATAATTTTTTCTACATGCTATTCTATGACTTTTTCGACATACTATACTATGACTTTTAACCTTTTTTTCAACATGCTATACTGTGACTTTTTTATCACTTTTTTCAAGATGCTATACTATGACTTTTTTCGACATGCTATACTATGACTTTTTCGACATATTATACTGTGACTTTTTTATCACATTTTCAACATGCTATTTTATGACTTTTTCGACATACTATACTATGACTTTTTTATCAATTTTTTGACGTACTATACTATGATTTTTTTTGACATGGTATACTCTGACTTTTTTATCACTTTTTTCGACACAATATACTATGACTGTTTCATAACTTTTTCAACATTCTCTACTATGACTTTTCATCATTTTTTCTACATGCTATTCTATGACTTTTTCGACATGCTATATTATGACGTTTTTGTCATTTTTTTCGAGGTGCTATACTGTGACTTTTTTCGACATGCTATACTATGACTTTTTCGACATTTTTTTCTATGACTTTTTCATAACTTTGTTTCGACATGCTATACTGTGACTTTTTTATCACTTTTTTCGAGATGCTATACTATGACTTTTTTCGACATGCTATACTATGACTTTTTCGACATATTATACTATGACTTTTTTATCACATTTTCTACATGCTATTCTATGACTTTTTCGATATACTATACTATGACTTTTTTTTATCACTGTTTTGACATGGTATACTCTGACTTTTTTTAACACTTTTTTTGACATACCAAACTATTATTTTTTTATTACTTTTTTGACAAGCACTATGACTTTTATCGACTTACTATACTTTGTCTTTTTTATCACTTTTTTCAACAAAATATACTATGACTTTTCATCACTTTTTTCTACATGCTATTCTATGACTTTTTCGACATGCTATATTATGACGTTTTTATAATTTTTTTCGACATGCTATACTATAACTTTTTCAGAACTTCTTTTCAACATATTATACTGTGACTTTTTTATCACATTTTCTACATGCTATTTTATGACTTTTTCGACATACTATACTATGACTTTTTAACCTTTTGTTTCGACATGCTATACTATGACTTTTTCGACATGCTATACTATGACTTTTTTATTACTTTTTTCAAGATGCCATACTATGACTTTTTTATTAAAAAAAATTTGACATACTATACTATGACTTTTTTATAAAAACAATTTGACATACTATACTATGACTTTTTTAACATGGTATACTATGACTTTTTTTGACATGCTATACTCTGACTTTTTTTTATCACGTTTTTCGACATACCAAACTATGACTTTTTTATTACTTTTTTCGACAAGGTATACTATGACTTTTTTCGACATACTATACTATGTCTTTTTCATAACTTTTTCAGCATTCTCTACTATGACTTTTCATCACTTTTTTCAACATACATACTATGACTTTTTCGACATGCTATATTATGACGTTTTTATCATTTTTTTAACATGCTATACTATGACTTTTTCATAACTTTTGTTCGACATGCTATACTGTGACTTTTTTATCACTTTTTTTGAGATGCTATACTGTGACTTTTTTCGACATGCTATACTATGACTTTTTCGACATATTATACTATGACTTTTAATCACATGTTTCACATGCTATTTTTATGACTTTTTTCGACATACTATACTATGACTTTTATCATAGCATGCTATACTATGACTTTCGACATGCTATACTATGACTTTTTATCACTTTTTTCGACATGCTATACTATGACTTTTTCGACATATTATACTGTGACTTTTTTATCACATTTTCTACATGCTATTCTATGACTTTTTCGATATACTATACTATGACTTTTTTTTATCACTGTTTTGACATACCAAACTATTATTTTTTTATTACTTTTTTGACAAGGTATACTATGACTTTTTTCGACTTACTATACTATGTCTTTTTTATCACATTTTTCAACAAAATATACCATGACTTTTTCATAACTTTTTTCAACATTCTCTACTATGACTTTTTTCGACATATTATACTGTGACTTTTTTATCACATTTTCTACATGCTATTTTATGACTTTTTCGACATACTATACTATGACTTTTTAACCTTTTGTTTCAACATGCTATACTATGACTTTTTCGACAAACTATACTATGACTTTTTTATTACTTTTTTCAAGATGCCATACTATGACTTTTTTATAAAAAAAATTTGACATACTATACTATGACTTTTTTATAAAAAAAATTTGACATACTATACTATGACTTTTTTATCAATTTTTTGACGTACTATACTATGACTTTTTTTGACATACTATACTATGACTTTTTTATAAAAAAATTTGACATACTATACTATGACTTTTTTATCAATTTTTTGCCGTACTATACTATGACTTTTTTTGACATGGTATACTCTGACTTTTTTTTATCACGTTTTTCGACATACCAAACTATGACTTTTTATTACTTTTTTGACAAGGTATACTATGACTTTTTTCGACATACTATACTATGTCTTTTTTATCACTTTTTTCGACACAATATACTATGACTTTTTCATAACTTTTTCAGCATTCTCTACTATGACTTTTCATCACTTTTTTCAACATACATACTTTGACTTTTTCAACATACTATACTATGACTTTTTTATTATTTTTTTCAAGATGCCATACTATGACTTTTTTATAAAAAAATTTGACATACTATACTATGACTTTTTTATAAATTTTTTGACGTACTATACTATGACTTTTTTTGACATGGTATACTCTGACTTTTTTTTATCACGTTTTTCGACATACCAAACTATGACGTTTTTTTATCACTTTTTTCGACAATATACTATGACTTTTTCATAACTTTTTCAACATTCTCTACTATGACTTTTTCATCACTTTTTTTCTACATGCTATTCTATGACTTTTTCGACATGCTATATTATGACGTTTTTATCATTTTTTTCAACATGCTATACTATGACTTTTTCATAACTTTTTTTCGACATGCTATACTGTGACTTTTTTATCACTTTTTTCGAGATGCTATACTATGACTTTTTTCGACATACTATACTGTGATGTCTTTTTTATCACTTTTTTCGACACAATATACTATGACTTTTTCATAACTTTTTCAACATTCTCTACTATGACTTTTCATCACTTTTTTCAACATACATACTATGACTTTTTCGACATACTATACTATGACGTTTTTTTATCACTTTTTTCAACATGCTATACTATGACTTTTTCATAACTTTTTTTCCACATGCTATACTGTGACTTTTTTATCACTTTTTTTTCGAGATGCTATACTATGACTTTTTCGACATATTATACTGTGACTTTTTTATCAAATTTGTTGACGTACTATACTATGACTTTTTTGAGATGGTATACTATGACTTTTTTTGACATGGTATACTCTGACACTTTTTTTATCACTTTTTTCGACACAATATACTATGACTTTTTCATAACTTTTTCAACATTCTCTACTATGACTTTTCATCACTTTTTTCTACATGCTATTCTATGACTTTTTCGACATGCTATATTATGACGTTTTTATCATTTTTTTCAACATGCTATACTATGACTTTTTTATCACATTTTTCTACATGCTATACTGTGACTTTGTTCGACATGCTATACTATGACTTTTTTATCACTTTTTTCGACATGGTATACTATGACTTTTTTTTATCACGTTTTTCGACATACTATACTGCTTTTTACTTTTTTTGACATACTATACTATGACTTTTTTCGACATGCTATACTCATGACTTTTTTATCACTTTTTTTCGACACAATATACTATGACTTTTTCATAACTTTTTCAACATTCTCTACTATGACTTTTCATCACTTTTTTCTACATGCTATTCTATGACTTTTTCGACATACTATACTATGATTTTTTTATCACTGTTTTCGAAATGCTATTCTATGACTTTTTTGATATACTATACTATGACCTTTTTGTAACACTTTTTTTGACATACCAAACTATTATTTTTTTATTACTTTTTTGACAAGGTATACTATGACTTTTTTCGACCTACTATACTATGTCTTTTTTATCACATTTTTCAACAAAATATACTATGACTTTTTCATAACTTTTTTCAACATTCTCTACTATGACTTTTTCGACATATTATACTGTGACTTTTTTATCACATTTTCTACATGCTATTTTATGACTTTTTCGACATACTATACTATGACTTTTTAAGCTTTTGTTTCAACATGCTATACTATGACTTTTTCGACAAACTATACTATGACTTTTTTTATTACTTTTTTCAAGATGCCATACTATGACTTTTTTATAAAAAAAATTTGACATACTATACTATGACTTTTTTATAAATTTTTTGACATACCAAACTATGACTTTTTTATTACTTTTTTGACAAGGTATACTATGACTTTTTTATCACTTTTTTCGACACAATATACTATGACTTTTTCATAACTTTTTTCGACATGCTATACTGTGACTTTTTTCGAGATGCTATACTATGACTTTTTTCGACATGCTATACTATGACTTTTTCGACATATTATACGGTGACTTTTTTATCAAATTTTTACATGCTATTTTATGACTTTTTCGACATACTATACTATGACTTTTTAACCTTTTATTTCGACATGCTATACTATGACTTTTTCGACAAACTATACTATGATTTTTTGACATACTTTACTATGACTTTTTTCGACATTCTCTACAATGACATTTTATCACTTTTTCGACTATGACTTTTTTAATCACTGTTTTCGACATGCCATACTATGACTTTTTTTGAAATGCTATACTATGACCTTTTTATCACTGTTTTTGAGATGCTATACTATGACTTTTTTCGAAATGCTATACTATGACCTTTTTTTTCACTGTTTTTGAGATGCTATACTATGACTTTTTTATCACTTTTTTCGACATGCTACACTATGACTTATTTCGACATTCTATATATACTATGACTTTTTTATTACTTTTTGACATACTATACTATGACTTTTTTATCACTTTTTTCAACATACTATACGACATGCTATACTATGACTTTTTTATCACTTTTTTCAACATACTATACGATATGCTGTGCTAGGACTTTTTTAATACTTTTTTCAACATACTATATAATGACTTTTTTTATCACATTTCCGAAATGCTATTCTATGACTTTTTGCAACATGCTATACTACGACTTTTCTTATCAGTTTTTTCGACAAACTATACTATTACTCTTTTATCACTCTTCAACATGTTATCCTATGACTTTTTAATCACTTAATTGATAAACTATCCTATGACTTTTTCATCACTTTTTATGGACATGCTATAATGACTTTTTTTTTACTTATAATATTCCACTTTTGTTTAAAGGCAAATTAAACCATGCCATGGCATGAAAATTTCACTTTTTTTAACATTAATATGCTTACCGCAGCCTGCCTATGATCCGATCTGGAATCTTGCTCCTTATGAGGTCATAAGGAGGAAGGTTACCTCCCCTTTCTCTGCTTTGCCCGCCCAGAGAATTTGGCCCACCCATGAGAGAGAGACATCATGGCTTTCAAACGAGCAAAGTGGCAGTTGGTCAAGGCCACACCCCCACTCTCCACCTTGCCCCCCCTCTCTCAGAAATGGCACATACTAAGGAAAGCTCATTGTGGAACTGGCTCTAGTGGCTGTAATTCTGCACCAAGGCTGAATTTTGGGAAAGAGACTTCAGATACAGTATTAGGAGACCACTAAGGTCTATATAAAATATCCAAAGAGCACCATGTCATGGGACCTTTAATACATTATTGGTATTATTCAACATTTCAGTGAAATTCGTTCTAATTTAAACCATTCCCACTTTTCCAACTATTCTCACTATTTCACCTTCTTCTTACACAATTATGCCAGCAATCTAGTTTAACTTCAGCAATTTAGCTTTTCAGCATTCACAAGCATTGAAAATGCATGTTCTAGTTTTACATATAATGTATAAGTGCAGTAGGACTATTTCAACCTGTTTTCAAAGCAAATCTTGTTTCATGAATTTTTTCAAATTAACTTTTCCATAAATCTGACGACGCAACCTGCCTTATTCTTTGTTGTTTCAAGACACAGGCGCTCATTTGAATAACATGTTTTAAACAAGTGGATTTAAATTAAATGCAGGTTGAAATATTCTCACAGAAATAGCTGGTTAAAGTGTTTGCTGCTTTACAGTAAAAATCAGCTCCAGTCCTCACATACAATGTTAATGCATCAATGATAGCACATATACATTATAGTGTACAAAACACCATGAAATGGGGCATTTGGCATAACAAGTACTTTTACTTATGTAAGTTTGATTACATTTTTCTGATAATACTTGTGTACTTAACCTTTTGTAAGTAACATTTTGAATGCAGGACCTTTATTTGAGTATTAATACATTGTATTACTTAAGGCACGGATCTTCAACAGGGGGTCCGCGACCCCTAGGGGGTCCTCAGAGTCAGTGCAGGGGGGCCTCCAAATTATTAACTTTTGAAAGTTTAAAAAAAAAATGAAAAAGTCTTAACGTGAATCGAACATATTATTAGTAAAAAATAAATCCCCACTGCTTATAGTCCTATAGGTAAATTAGTTACTAAGGCCATCCACAGATCCAGTTCATCCTAAGGATTCACTCTATCACATGTATGTTTAACATTAAAACATGATTTATAAAATCATGCCAACAATTATTAGCTATTTTAACAGCTTAGTATTCTATGCAAAAGTGTGTTGCACAGTTTAGCATGCAACTTAATTTTATGCAATACTGTATATGTAGTAGGGGATCCCTGTTCCGTCTCTCTTTCAGTTAAGGGGTCCTTGGCTTAAAAAACGTTGAAGACCCTTGACTTAAGGGATTGTATTCCTGTTTTTCCCTCCAGACACTCTCTGTTGCTCAGCTGGTGGCTCTTGGACCTGACAACGCTGCCATGGTAACCACTGAACAACATGCTGCCTTGAGAGATGAGCAGCGGGTTGCTCTTGAAAGGTCTGTGACTGGGCAGCTGGTTGCTCCTGAAAGGGCCGTGACCAGTTCACCAGAGCCAACACAAATACCTGCCAAGTCAGGTAAGAACAGACACTGCTGTAAATTCACATATTGGCAGAAAATAGTGTCTTTATGTTCGACCCCATCGCTCGTATTAAGAAAAAAGGTTTTCATAGACCTTAAAGACTCTCAGTAAGGAAATCTTTGCATTCAGTCTTCATGTCACTCTCGTTCAGGAGCTCCGTCGCTGAGTGTCGAGGGGATCTCAGCCTTCATGAAGCCCCTTCTGTTTCTCCTCATGGGCTTCCTGCTGCTGTGAGAACAGAGAGCCACCACATCCAACTGCAAAACTAACAGGAGCTTTAGCACTTGTGACATGTAATTCTTCATTTTGTTATTTTGTGTTGAATACATTTTTCTCATAGATTGTCTGAGATCATTTGTGCGTGAGCAGTGGGTGTTCTTAACATAAGCAAGTACATAACATAATCATATGACCAGTTAAGCCGTGTAAGGTATCTTTATTATTGCTTTAAAATATTCTGTTTCTATTAGTGCTGTCAAACGATTAAAATATTTAATCGCGATTAATTACATTAATGTCATAGTTAACTCGCAATTAATTGCACATTTTTATCTATTCTAAATGTCCCTAGATTTCTTTTGTCCAATTATTTTTTCTCATTTTAATGCTCTTATCAACATGGAAAAGTGGATGGGCTTGCTTTGTGCTTTTGTCGCCTGGCTTTGACGAGGGGGCCGAGATTTCGCATCAGCTGTGTGATGGCCATCAAGTTCAGACTGGACGTGCTGCGATGATAGCTCAGTTCACAACGACAAAAATCACAGATCACTTTGGTCTTGTCAATGGAACCATTTGGCAACTTTTTAAAAGTAAACTTTCCATTCAGAATCCTATTGGCATCCATTTCGGCGTCTCCCGCTCGCCATCCACTCAAAACGTAACGTTAGCCTACTACTCTTTGGCCGGCTCGCAAGCCCAAACTAGTGTGTGCGGCGTGCCTGTTGTTTTGTTTCCAGTCTAGCTAGATCCGGTGTGGTGTTGTAGTTTTTCTAACGTTACTAGTTGTTGCATCAGCATGTGAAAAAAACTATGTTTGCTATGCCAAAAATCTCGCGATAAAAAAATTGACGCTGTTAAAATGGGTTTGCGTTAACGCATTTAACTGACAGCACTAGTTTCTATACATTTATAAGAAAGTATATTTTAATAGAATGAAGAGGAATATTTACTGTTTGACACTCTGATGTCCTCTGTGTGGGATTTTTTGATATGATACTGTACTCACAAAATGTCAAATGATTAAACGGTAACACTTTACTTGAAGGTATCTACATAAGAGTGACACATGACACAGTCATGACACATGAACCCTAACCCTAACCATAACTTGTCATGGCAAAAACCGAATGACAATTACTAAAAGAAGCGTTACGTCATAAACGTTTATGACTTGTTTATGCTTATGACACATTCAGTGTCATGTCACTCTTATGTAGATACCTTCAAGTTAAGTGTAACCGACTAAACTTAATAAAAGAATATTAATACATATACTGAGTTACTGTTGGTAAATGGTATTTAAAGAAAAAATAAAACAAGGTAAAGAAGTCAATGTGCCAGTTTTTATTCATCTATTTTTTTTATATAAAAAACATTTGGTTAGAAATTGCTTTGTCAATGCAAAAACAGAAAAAGTTAAATCGAACAATGTGTGTTAATTTTTATTGTAGGAAAGCATTGGATAATCTCCTGAGAAAGTAAACACAAGCACACCCAGGTCACTAATGACTACAGCACATTAAAGGGATAGTTCTTTAAAAAAAAAAAAAAAACTCAGTGATGCAGATGCATGGGTAATAAACTAAGTCTATGGATACTGTGGTCGGAGATATTTCAGCCAGACATGACATGAGCAGCACAAAAAGTTAACACTAAAACATATCACTCTACATTTTTACGGTATCTCTACCGAATCTTCCCCTCTCAGACCTTTTCATATCATCAACAATTTTATACAGAACAATGATCTAAAAATACAGGGTGTTCTTATCTTAGGAAAGTATAAGAATAGACAATCACATACTGATCTTTTGTTTACAGTAATTTCAGAACACAAGGTTAATACAAACGCATCCCATAAACCAAAATACATTATTTTACTTCTATCTCTTGCTTATAGAGAAGGAATAAATCCGGTATTCTAATGTAAATACAGTACATTCTACTTTAAAAAAGAAAAAGGTATTTAAAACATTCATTTCTGTTTTACCCCATTGACTACAAATTGTGTACACTTTCCAAAAGCATTGTTTCAATTTTTAGATTGTAATCCTCATTGGTCCACATTCATATAAACATGCAGGGACGCAGGGCATTTTACCAATATACCCCTATGTGCATAGACTGTAATTATCCCTCCTGTCCATACTGGCCTAATGTGTGATGGGGGAAAAAATCCACTGTCCTCATTCTGTGCAAAAATGTATGTCAAACTTTAAGTTTCAGTAGTCGGAGTTTTAAATTGAAGTGGGAAGTTAAGTCTTTTTGTGTTAATATCCCAGTATTGCAGCTCAGAAAGGATACACTGTACGTGAAAACGCAAAAAGGAAATTTGATAGGTTACCTCTTTTAAGCAAGTCTCACTGTAATAAAATGTACAGAAGCCAATGGCTGCATTTAGAGGTGGGATTCAATGGCTGGCAATAAGAAACTATACACAAAGTAACTCAGTTATAATATTCTAAACCGCTGCAATGATAATTAAAAAAAAAAGGACTTACAGAAAACTACCATTCAATTATCTTCAGTAGGAGGATAATATCAAAATCAAAATAGACATTCCATCGCTGTCTATAGACATTCAATGAAACAGCCATCATAATCACAGTAGGATCACAGTTCTCTACATTCTCTACAGGCACATTGTGTCGATGGAACTACTCACTGACTGGGAACTAGCTCTCATCTTGTTAGTAACATTACTGAACACAGAAATGCAGCATTAGATCCTGAGTTAATCGTATCTCCACCAGTGAAAATCACATTTGATTGATTCACAACCTATTCACATGCAAACTCCGTTCTACCACTGTTCTTTGGTTAAATTAGTGCATAGGTGTGCTAACTCACACTTTGATGACAAGGCGACAATAAAAAGAGGCACTTGCAAATATTCTGTCGTCACCTCGGCTCTTCGCCACATATTTGGAGTCTTAGGGAGTTTTTTCCGGCGTTCCTTGCGTTGATAAAAGCCATACCGTGAGTTCTGAAGTGCGTAGTCAGATCTGTTGCCTTTTCAAATTGTTTGCCGCACACCCTACATGCAAGGGTGCCCTCCGCTTCCTTCACCTGAGCTATGGTGGACTGAGAGGAGGGCGATGCAGGTGCAGAACCGTCCAGAGAACTCTTATCGTCATGGTTCCTACTGTTACCAGGGGAAGGTGCTGGGTGCAGGCTGAGGGATGGATGGTTGTCAGTGGATGCAGCTTTGACTTTGTGGGTGATGAAGCGATGGCGTGACAGGGAGGATTTGGATGTGAAACAGGCGCCACACTGTAGACACTGTTGACCACCGCCGCCCTCCGTCCCTCCTCGCCGGTGCTGGCTGATATGATCCAGGAACGTTGCCTGGTCCTCTGTGGTGAAGCCGCAGGGCGCACAGCGGAACCCAGACTCAGGAAGGGAGTAGGTGGCAGGAGCAGTAGAGGATGACCGCAACTTCTTCACTGGACTCACTCCATCTGTGGACTCTTCATCCTGCTCCATCTTCACAGCCCCTCTCCGTCTCCGGCGAGCCCCAGAACTGCCGTCCTGTTCTGAGGAACTGTCGGCCTCATCTCCGCCTCCCTGTGACCGGAGGAAAGCAAGACACCTGCCGTTAACTAGGATTGGGCATCGAGAACCGATTCCTACTTGGAATCGTTTCAAAAATTACGATTCCAGTGGAATCGTTTCTTTATTGGAATCGTTCGGAATCGCTTGGAGGATTTGGTTTCAAATCTGATCACGGATTCCAAATTTAACAGGCCCATGTTTTGGTTTCCGTAGCGGCCAGGCACTTATTGTGTTGCAGCCATGGAGCACAGTAAGCGGAGCGCTAGTGTGGCTTTATTTTACGTTGAAAAAGCCCGGTAAAACTGCAACCCACCATTGAATTAGAGGTCGACCGATTAATCGGATGATTTTTGGCTTTTTTTTTTTTTTTTTACATAATCGGCATCGGCCAATATCCCAGTATATCAAGCCGATTAATAGGCAGGCGCATCTGCGGGCAGCCTAGTGTTAAAAACATGAACAGGCGACATTTTTTACAGCGCACACAGACCAGCTGCCTCCAGCCCCTCCCCTCGTGAAGTCTTGCGCCGTGTGTCTCGCACAGTCACTTCAGGCTCAGACGCTACCGTTAGCAGTAGCATGTTGCTGTTGTTCTTGCCTTGGGATTAACTGTAATAATAAAACCGTACAAAACACCGCAGCCACACCGCTGTGGAAGCTCCCCGAATGTCATGTATCAGAGTCTGGTTGTTACCCCTGTCCGTGGCAGTCTCATCCACACGGAGCTAACTGGAGCTAAGCGCTAACGGAGCTAACCGCTAACGGAGCTAATCGTTGCTAACAGAGCCTTCAGTTCTCCGTGCCTGTATCCATTAACTGCATCTATGGACTCGAGCACGAATAAACCCCTTACTTTTATTAAATTGGCTGGACGAGTTTTAAATTACAACTAAGAGTTGTTTGAATGACAGAAATCTGCTCAGATAAGATCCTAATGAGTGCAACAGGACATGTAACAGTAGGGTCCCCAAAACACAGATAAAACAAATGAACAATGATCTAACAAACAAGGTGAACTAGAACTGACTACAGAGAGCCCTAGTCTGATGTGATTCAACAGTAGTTAGGTAAATAGTGTTGAGATTAATAATAACAACATGTCACTTTCTGTGAAGCCTACAGATTTGTATTCTCAGAAGTTTAATAAATGCTGAAGTGCACTAAACTTTATTTTTTCATTGAAAAGTTTATTTGACATTTCTTCTTACCCGTTTCGTTTATTTAATATATTTTTCATATATTATGTATACAATATACATTATGTTTTTACATTATACATTTTTAATTGAAGTATACAAGTGTAGATTGGTGAAATATCTGCGGGCAGCCTAGTGTTAAAAAACATGAACAGGCGACATTTTTTACAGCGCACACAGACCAGCTGCCTCCAGCCCCTCCCCTCGTGAAGTCTTGCGCCGTGTGTCTCGCTGCAGTCACTTCAGGCTCAGGCGCTACCGTTAGCAGTATCATGTTGCTGTTGTTCTTGCCTTGGGATTAACTGTAATAATAAAACCGTACAAAACACCGCAGCCACACCGCTGTGGAAGCTCCTCGAATGTCATGTATCAGAGTCTGGTTGTTACCCCTGTCCGTGGCAGTCTCATCCACACGGAGCTAACTGGAGCTAAGCGCTAACGGAGCTAACCGCTAACTGAGCTAATCGTTGCTAACAGAGCTTTCAGTTCTCCGTGCCTGTATCCATTAACTGCATCTATGGACTCGAGCACGAATAAACCCCTTACTTTTATTAAATTGGCTGGACGAGTTTTTAAATTACAACTAAGAGTTGTTTGAATGACAGAAATCTGCTCAGATAAGATCCTAATGAGTGCAACAGGACATGTAACAGTAGGGTCCCCAAAACACAGATAAAACAAATGAACAATGATCTAACAAACAAGGTGAACTAGAACTGACTACAGAGAGCCCTAGTCTGATGTGATTCAACAGTAGTTAGGTAAATAGTGTTGAGATTAATAATAACAACATGTCACTTTCTGTGAAGCCTACAGATTTGTATTCTCAGAAGTTTAATAAATGCTGAAGTGCACTAAACTTTATTTTTTCATTGAAAAGTTTATTTGACATTTCTTCTTACCCGTTTCGTTTATTTAATATATTTTTCATATATTATGTATACAATATACATTATGTTTTTACATTATACATTTTTAATTGAAGTATACAAGTGTAGATTGGTGAAATGTTTTTGTTGAGAAATTCTGTGTATATTAGTGTTACATTTTATCTTTCAAATAGAGGTTTAAAAACAAGCACGTATCGGCCAAAATAAATCGGCAGCATTTATCGGCCATCGGCTGACCCTGATTTTTAAAGATCGGCATCGGCCAGAGAAAACCCATATCGGTCGACCTCTACATTGAATCAATAGAAAACGTTCCTTTTATTTGTGAAATAAGCATGTGAGCCGTTTTAACTCCACCCCTCAAAGAATCGGAATCGATAAGAACCGGAATCGAAAGGAAGAATCGCAATTGGAATCAGGATCGTTAAAATCCAGACGATGCCCAACCCTACTGTTAATGTCTTAGTAGTCTCGCTTTGCCAGACCATCCACACACTGCGGGCGGAGGAGGGTCTGGCTATTCAACATAGCATTCCGGGATGGGAAAAAAATGTGCTCTGGTTTATTGCCATTTCTTTAAACCAATCACAATCGTCATGGGCGCCGCTAAGCTCCGTGCGGAGCCGCTGTAAAATAGTTGTGCGAGAGAAAACTCAGATAGGACAGATAGTCTAGCTAGCTGTCTGGATTTACCCTGCAGAGATCTGAGGAGCAGTTAACCATAGTCCTCATGAATCCACCGGAGTTTGAAATTCCAACACAAAGAAAGCGGAAGGAAACAGACATACATGCATCCGGTGGAATTTCCTGCGGCAACTGAGCAATCCCGGAAGTGGAACGTCAAGGATATAAACTAACATCTTAGTAAAAAGTGTTTTTTGTTTGAAGATGAGTGGCTTACCATTAGTGTGTCCTGGCTCAGTGGGTCCATGCTGTGTCTTAGCTGAATATGCCTCTCCAACATCGCTCTGCTGCTGAATGTTTTCTTACCCTCACTACATAAAAACACACACACACACACACACACACACACACAATGTACTCTGTTATGATTAAGTGATTGCAGTGAAGGTTTGAGTAGGCATCACTACTTTCAGGAGTCATAGTTACTCCTGAAGTTTTACTAAATTAAACCGCTGCAATGATAATTAGGACTACAGAAAACTACCATTCAATTATCTTCAGTAGGAGGATAATATCAAAATCAAAATAGACAGTCCATCGCTGTCTATAGACATTCAATGAAACAGCCATCATAATCACAGTAGGATCACAGTTACTCTACATTCTCTACAGGCACATTGTGTCGTGGGACTACTCACTGACTGGGGAACTAGCTCTCCATCTTGTTAGTAACATTACTGAACACAGAAATGCAGCATGATCCTGAGTTAATCGTATCTCCACCAGTGAAAATCACATTTGATTGATTCACAACCTATTCACATGCAAACTCCGTTCTACCACTGTTCTTTGGTTAAATTAGTGCATAGGTGTGCTAACTCACACTTTGATGACAAGGCGACAATAGAGAGAGAGGCACTTTGCAAATATTCTGTCGTCACCTCGGCTCTTCAGCCACATATTTGGAGTCTTAGGGAGTTTTTCCGGCGTTCCTTGCGTTGATAAAAGCCATACCGTGAGGTTCTGAAGTCGCGTGAGTCAGATCTGTTGCCTTTTCAAATTGTTTGCCGCACACCCTACATGCAGGGGTGCCCTCCGCTTCCTTCACCTGAGCTATGGTGGACTGAGAGGAGGGCTGATGCAGGTGCAGAACCGTCCAGAGAACTCTTATACGTCATGGTTCCTACTGTTACCAGAAGGTGCTGGAGTGCAGGCTGAGGGATGGATGGTTGTCAGTGGATGCAGCTTTGACTTTGTGGGTGATGAAGCGATGGCGTGACAGGGAGGATTTGGATGTGAGAGCAGGCGCCACACTGCAGACACTGTTGACCACCGCCGCCCTCCGTCCCTCCTCGCCGGTGCTGGCTGATATGATCCAGGAACGTTGCCTGGTCCTCTGTGGTGAAGCCGCAGGGCGCACAGCGGAACCCAGACTCAGGAAGGGAGTAGGTGGCAGGAGCAGTAGAGGACGACCGCAACTTCTTCACTGGACTCACTCCATCTGTGGACTCTTCATCCTGCTCCATCTTCACAGCCCCTCTCCGTCTCCGGCGAGCCCCAGAACTGCCGTCCTGTTCTGAGGAACTGTCGGCCTCATCTCCGCCTCCCTGTGACCGGAGGAAAGGTCTTAGTAGTCTCGCTTTGCCAGACCATCCACACTGCGGGCGGAGGAGGGTCTGGCTATTCTAACATAGCATTCCGGGATGGGAAAAAAATGTGCTCTGGTTTATTGCCATTTCTTTAAACCAATCACACCGTCATGGGCGCTCGCTAAAGCTCTGTACAGGGAGCCGCTGTAAAATAGTTGTGCGAGAGAAAACTCAGATAGGACAGATAGTCTAGCTAGCTGTCTGGGATTTACCCCGCAGAGATCTGAGGAGCAGTTAACTATAGTCCTCATGAATCCACCGGAGGTTTGAAATTCCAACACAAAGAAAGCGGAAAGGAAAACAGACATACATGCATCCGGTGGAATTTCCTGCGGCAACTGAGCAATCCCGGAAGTGGAACGTCAGGGATATAAACTAACATCTTAGTAAAAAGTGTTTTTTGTTTGAAGATGAGTGGCTGATACCATTAGTGTGTCCTGGCTCAGTGGGTCCATGCTGTGTCTTAGCTGAATATGCCTCTCCAACATCGCTCTGCTGCTGAATGTTTTCTTACCCTCACTACATAAAAACACACACACACACACACACACACACACACACAATGTACTCTGTTATGATTAAGTGATTGCAGTGAAGGTTTGAGTAGGCATCACTACTTTCAGGAGTCATAGTTACTCCTGAAGTTTTACTAAATGTTTTAAGACTTTACAAACAAGAGAGGTTAGGCTGTGAGGAAAACCATATGATGC